>NC_048292.1:3228974-3268974 GCF_009762535.1 Notolabrus celidotus
GACCCCGGACCAGGACTGATAAGACTTTATTGGAGGGTCTCCGTCTGCTTTTGTTTTGACCCTTTCCATGACCGCAGGATTCAGCCGGAGCGGGAAATCCCCTCAAAGAGAAATTACACCAACATGAGACTCTACAACTCTCCCCTGAAACCGTACGGAGGAAAATCCTCCCACACCACACTGGAACAATTTCTCCGGTCAAACATCTGAAACAAAAATAATAACAGAAAGGTCTGGATGTGGTGGAGGGGCTTACATTAAGCCTGAGGTGGATCACTCTGAACTGCTGATATCTAGGGTCGGACTTCAGCTCGGCTCCGTCTGACATGTTGGAGAGAGGATTTGAGAGTTTCTGTTTTTGTCTAACGTTTCTACTTCTTCTCATTCACAAACTTCTCCTCACTGTCTTACTCAGATCCCCTGAAGTGCCGACTGGAAGTTCTCCAGAGCCTCTAAAGACCCGAGTCCAGAGCCGCCTAGACCTGCTCAAACCCAAGGTACCGTGGGCCCCTCCATCCCAACCATCAGTTACTCCAAATTGAATCAGATGTACAAACACTGAGCGTAATGTCTTTACATCCTGTAATTTCTCCCTGGTATTATATTATTTGTTTTCGTAGCTGAAGCACACATCTTACCCGACTTCCACCGTTCCCGTTTGCACAGCTGTGTTTCAGCTCTCAGTGTCGGTTTGAGGGTGCCGTGGAAATCTGTGGCATGAAACGGCTCATTCGAGGGGGATTCAAACCATTAACCAATCCAGATGATAAGTTATTCTATTGTCGGAGGCAGGGCTCGGCTCCATCTGCTTACACTGCACAATACAAACATATCACATGTCAGGGGCTCACCTCCTTCCTTCCTGTGAGTCTGTACCTGGATGTGTTCTGAACTCGGCGTGAGAGAAACTGTTCCAACATCATTAGAGGAGCTTTATCATATCTTTAAAACTCTAACTTCACTGTTTACTTTGTTTATTTAATGTTTTTATTAGACTCAGCCAACACAATGCAGTCAACAATGCAGCAGTTAGACTCAGAGGCAGATCTCATGCACTAATATTTCATTAAAAAAAATTCCATTGTCCAAAGGAAACATAATTAAATTAAAAGAGAATAAATACATACTTACAAAATAAATGAATTCATTAATTAATTTAATAAATAAAAATATTTTTATAAATAAAAGTTGGAATAAACAAATATATAAATTAAAATTAACATAAATACATGAATAATATTGTTTTAATAAATAAATTAAAAAAAAGTTATATATAATAATTACAATAATAATACAGTTAATAAAATACCATTTAAAAAAAAAAAAATTAAAAAAGTTGAATTAATAAATCAAAATAATTTTATATATAATAATTAGAATAATAATACATATATACAAAAAACAATTTTAAGAAAAATAAATAAATGTGAAAATTAAATTAATAAATAAGAATAATTACTAAATATTTGGAGTAACAGAAATACATGAAATACAAGTTTAAGATATGTAAATAAAAAATAGAATTTGTAATTTTTAGAGTTTAATGAAAGTATGTAGAGGAAGGCTGATGTGTGTTTTGAAGGAGGTGATGGGACTCTGTATGGCTCATTTTAGGCATCATTACTCTTTGTGACAAAGACACATCCTGACCTTGTATCTCCACTACACAGTGAGTCCACCAGGGGGTGCTGATGAGTTCATTTTCCCTTTTTAAAAAAAGTCCCACCTGCTTAACCGGTCACAATTTCTTGAAAGGGGACAGTTTGTTTATAAACATGGACGATTTGTCTCCACCTCCATCCTTTGAAAAAGACCCCATGCGAAAGGCACATCTTCTGCATCTGCAGCTGTTTGAGATTGACTTGCAGTATGGCGATACCACGACTGAGCCACGAATATAACGTACCGATTAACCGCAGAGGTTCCTCAGGTTGGTCCAGTCTGCAGCAGAGAAGAAGACACGCACAGTTATGTCTTGTCTTGATAGTTGTGTAGTCTCCTCCTTTGCTCCAATAGTCCGGTGCACACAGAGCTGCAGGAGTCTGATTGGTCAACAGAGCTGTCATTCAAGACGTTACACATTTTTTTTGAGCATCAAGTAACTGATTGATAATAATCTTTGTAGAGAAATTAAAGCTGGGACATAAATCATCATAACTGTGGTGACAGAAACAGTTTTTTTTTAAGTTTTCTTGTAATGAGGTATTTAAGTGTGTATGTGGTTTCCTGTGTCCCTGCAGCCAGCCTCTAGTGGACGCTCTGGGAACTGCAGTTTTAAGCACTTCCGCATGGGCTTCATATTTTAAGACCAGAGGTTGCCGCTTGGTTTGGACATTACTGTCTACTACTTCAAGATGAACCTTACTTCTCCATGGTGCAAACTTAAGACTTAAGACAAAACTTTTGCAGAGCTGCTGCAACAGGCCACAGACTCTCTGATGAAACTGTCAGGCGAAGAGTTGCATTGTGGGTGATGTAGTTGCCAAGTAAAAATACAAAAACATCTGAGTCTGCTGGATCGATTTCATTGATGGAATAAAAACCCTTTCCATTGAGCAGGAATAATCATATCAACTGATTTATGAGTGACCTTTTTGATTTTAGGGCTTCACATGTGGAACAAAGACGATGAAAAAAATGACTGAAATGAAACCAGAAGATAGAATTTGAAAGACTTAAAAAATTACAAGAATTAAAACAATAACAACTAAGAATCAGCAAAGGGTTAAATAAGAAAAATAAAAACCACAGGTAAGGAAGGCTGATAAAAAGGATGATCTAACTCTTTGTTTTTATAGATTTTTGTAACTTTACTGTAAAAACTTGAGTCAGGACCGAGTGTTTTCACAGCATGGGCCTGCATCCTTCATCATCCTCTCCTGCCCTTCAGCTCAAGAACTGCTGAGTCACCTAAACCCTCTGACATGTCCAGCTTTAGGTCTGAACATAGGTCTGATATTTTAACATGCAGCAGCCCCGCTGTGTGAACTCCGTGTGTGCTAAACACATCGAGTGAAATGGCTCCTTTATTTGATTGAGCTAGCAGATGTCATTTCAGCTCCCCACACTCTGGCTGCCTTCCTGTTTGAGTGCGCTGTAATGGTCCCTGGGCAGCTCACCGCTTCCTGAACTCGGTGAGCGGAAGCTTTCTGCATCAATTTCACTTTGAAGATGCCATATCAGTCGCGTAATTCGACTAGCAAGGGAAACTTGAAAGGTTATTGTTTCCTGTTGTCTGCTGAATGACTTTATCCCGGGCTCGTCCAGCGGTTTCATCATGCGCTGACGTCAACCGAGATGGACAGATTTAGTTTCTGCTTTTGGGACGTTTTCCAAATCGCTTTCTCAGAGCTCCAGCCGATCAAAACACAGACAACACTCTGCGTGCTCTCTTCATGCGGCGGTATCTGCTCTCAGTCTCAGATGGTGATCTCAGCGACGGTGCACCTGTTCCTCGTTCTCACTTCTATCACCTGCGTGTGAGAATGTACGTCAGAGCGCCGCGCGGTCAGAGATTGTTTGCACCTGTTTTTGGAAGCACCATCAGGAATGCGTCGGTCAGGTGTCAGCCGGTGCACAGGGGTTATTTCAGGACATCCGTCTTCCTCGCAGCATGGGGCCACGTTGGGCTCCCACCTGTTGTAATTGGATTAGATGTTCTCCGTCAGTCACAGTTTGGCTGTGTTCACTCTTCCATCCCCTCCCATTGTTTCGGGGCGCTCCAGATACGTTTGATTAGCATGCGGCCGGGGCAGCGTACATTTTTAGCCCAGTTATTGAAGTGTGGCTCATTCTTGAGGTTGCTGCTGTTTTTATGTGCTCTGATAAGATGTTCTTTTGAAAAGCACAAAGGCTTTGATCCCTTTGTGCTTCGTGGACCCACCCAGCTTTGCTCACTCTACTATTTCCCTCACATTTCTCCTCCCCACTGTGGCCCACTGGCCTGAAGGCTGAAATCCTTGGATTGTGATAATCCGAGGCAGACGTAGATCAAACGGTAGATAAAAAGCTGTGGATCTGTTTGCCTCAGGGTTAGGATTGTGGTATCTCTGGTATCATTCACATTGTTGTAACTAACGAAGCTGTCTCAGAGGATCTTAAAGAGCTGCTCGACATGTAACTCTGAGAAGATAAGAAGCTGTTTCTCTTGTTTTAAGTGACGTAAAGTTGGATGACTGTTGGATTCGCCTACCTTTTAGAAATGACTGTGACCTTCATCAGGAGGCCTATGATCTGTTTTAAAGCTCCCTATAGACATAAAACAATCTTTGTTATTGATTACCAAACCACAACAAAAGTTCTCCTGAAACTTTAAAGAAAGAGCAGAAGTGGGATTTATTCAAATATTGGAATAATCATTTAATGATAAAGAATCGAATATATCATGTTATTATTATCTCATCTAAAAGTGTATTTTAATTAATAAAATAAACAAAAAAAACTTCCATGATAATTCCAAATAACATAAAGGGTTTTAAGAACTGGAGAAAAATGAGGTTAAGTCTCAGCTGATGTAAGTCTAACATGAGTCTGGTCCTGCTGGAGGTTTCTGCCTGTTAAAGGAAGTTTGTCCTTGTCACTGTAACTTGCTAAATGCTGTAAAGTGCTCTGCTCATGGTGGATTAAGATGAGGTCAGACTGAGCCCTGTCTGTAAGATGGGACTGGATCTGATCTGGTCTTGATGTTGGGTCTTTGTTTATAACAGAACAGTCTAGACCTGCTCTGTTTGGAAAGAGTCTGAGGATACCATTCATTGGCATATGGTGCTTTATGAATAAAGATTGATTGATTGAGGTCCAGACTTTCTGAAATCCCCATCCCTAAAATACACCAGTGAGGTGGATTCTTTGGTGACACTTGCAAGGAAATCTTTCTTTGAACAGGCAGACACTCTGAGCAGTACCAGATCCATTTGCCTCTATTTGACGAAGTGGGGAGGAGAGGCAAACAGCAGAGACGAAACAGCATGAGGGTTATTAGTAATTCTCTAAAATGCCTCATTCTAGTTTTTGTCATGATTGGAGCTCCATCCTCTCTTCTTTAGAGCACTTATTCTTGAAATCCCAAGGAGCAAGCATTTTTCTGTTTTAAGTCTCACTCACACTAAGCACTATGCAAGTGTTACCCCCAAAGTCCAGTTGTTTGACTAGTGAGTGCTCCATACTGTGCTCAACGACAGTGCACTTCCTTGGGGGTATAGTTGCCCATGCACAAGGCAGGACAGGATGTGGAATCAGTTTGAACGATGGCAAAGGGTTCACACTGGTGGGATGCAGAGGTCGAGTGTCAACACCAAATTTGGGGAGACGCGAATATTCTCAGCGCTTGGCAGGGTGCTTTTAGTTTTGTTCCTGACACTAAAGCCTTAAGATTTGTTTTTCAAAAGCTGTCCATTCTGAGTTCTTTCTTGAAAACTTAACTTCCATGTCATCAAGTCAAATCAGCTAAAGGAAAGTTTATCTTGTTGTGTTTTCCAGCCTAAAGACCGAGCCATCCGATCCCAGTTTTCGTGCACGTACAACGATGAAGAGCTGCCACTCAACCGCGTGCTGGAATTCCCCAGCACCAGCCAGGTCCCTTCCTGTGTGCACCCAGCACCCAAAACCATCCCAGCTATCGAAGAGGAGAGCACCTCTGATGTGGAAGAGACAACAACAGGTACAGATTCACCCGGTACTGTAAATGTGCGTCCGTGTGTGTGCAGGAGAAAAAGCTCCAAACGAGGTGTAGATGTGTGTTTCCTCTGACAGCATGAAGCTGGACCGAGGCTCAGGCACACCTCCTCAGCTCCAGCCTTGACCCCTTCCCAGCTCCGTCCCTGGGACTGGTGCTTATACCATTAGCCGTTAAATGAATTCCCCGTTCTATAAAACCTGCAAATGCACATCTGTAGCGAAAAACCAAAAAGCACATGCACACACACTCCCAGACTTTTTGCCCATTTCCCCTTCTGTCTTTTGTTCCGTGGGAATCCAGGCTGGGCTCCATCAGGTTACATGACAGATGTTAAATTTCAACTCTACAGAATAAACACACGGCCTGCTTCAGCTAGCAGCTAACGTCAGCAATTTCGTCACAGCCATTTTTCTTTTTTTTTCCCTACAAGGTTGTCACATTTGCTTTTGCTCTGTTTCAATCTTTCCAGACAAGCCCACTCCCGCTGCTGAAATAAGAAACAGAGCGGCGAACAGCGGGGAGCCGTGCTCGGGCCAAGAAGTGGAAATGCCCAAAACAGAAGCAGAGGAAGTACAAGGAAAACTGGCACTCTGATGCAAAACAAGGGCAACAAGAGGAAGCAGGTGGATTCTGAGCAGCATGGGGGATCAGAAAATGAGCCTCCACAGAAAAAAACAGCCAACTAGTGTCTCAGTGAAAGTACCGGGCATGAATCTGGGCAAGACCTCGAGCAAGAAGAAGCTGATAGCCGGGCAGGGGAAGCTCACCAGCTTCTTCAGGGTTTAAAGATCATTCAGAGGTTTTATGTTAATATAACAGAGTTTCTATGAAAGGATGTTCGGACAAAGCAGTGGAAGGTCTTTTTTGTTTTTTTCTGTCATTGAAAACTTTGTGTTGAACGTCTGTTTCCAGATTATGTTTTTAAAAATCACTTTTCAGTTGTTTTACTTAAATTATTAAAGATACAGCTTAAGATTTCACAGAATACTAAGAGTTAAACAATCAATGCAACTGTCTTTGCTTTAAACTAGAGCTAGCATGGGATTAGCTTAAAAGTAAGCTAACTTATTTTAGCTTAAAGTGGATGCAGATGAATACAACTAGCTAGCTAAAGCTTCCTTGCTACCTTTACATATAATTTACAGATTACTCATTCTTAAAACATTGAATAGATTGAGGCAGCTATTCCCACCCAATAGAAGCTCTTATGCTAAAATCAAGCTAACTTGCTGCTAGCTGTAGCCATCAAAAGTACTGATGTGTTTGATATTAATAAATATATAATGTATTGGTTAGCTTTAAAGAGACTGTTAGGAGTTATTTGTTGTGTTTTAATCAGAATCAGGACATCTGTTTCCTTAATTTCCTGTCGTCTTTGCTCAAGCTAATCCCGTATTGGTGTAGCTATCTATTTAGCATACACAATGGCATCAGTGGTTTGCTTTATCGCTCACAAAGAAGGTGGATTTTGCATAAATGAAATGTTATGTGGTTAATGCACTTGATAAGTCATCAAAATGTCAAATGATAGCATTTTTGGTGTTAGCATGAAAAATGCTGAGTCATTCACATGATTAGCAAAGCAATCATTTAGATTAGGGATGGTCTGAAGTGGCTAATTCCTGAGTTGTTTAAACTGGAATGAGCTTGATGGATTTATCTAACATGGCTAAACACAGGATCACAAATAGGCAAGTAAAAGTAAGGTTGGCAGAGCTAGCTCCACTAGCCTGCAGGTTAGCGTCCTCATGTCTGTGCTGGTTCCTCATTGCTCTGGTGGAGTGATTAGATGTCAGTTTAATCAGCAACATACTGACAAACCACGCCGTGCTACGAGACAACATCTATCACCTGTGCTTGTTTACATCCAGGTAGTAGAGCTTTAGAGCATTATTATAGCCATTAACTGGAACTACAGCCCTGTCTAGTGGAGGGAGGCTGCACTACAGCTGAGACGCAACTTATGACCATCATTTTGGGCCTACTATAATAAGAATGTTAGTATTTAGTTTAACTGATTTGTGATTCTGGTGCCAAATAGCGAGAGCGATGTTTTCTAACTACTGTTCGTCTTTAACCTGCAAAATTCAACCATGACATCATCCTTGTAAATATGACACCATTTACTTTTTAATAAACTTTATTTTGTTTTATATTTTTGTGCAGACGTTTTTTTATTTTACAAGGAAATGCAATTAAGGGAAACATACAAGGGAGTAATTTTTACAGAACATGCGAAGGAGGGTGACGGCACGGGGTGGGAGGACGTTTAGACTTCCCAGCAGGGTCGGTACACTCTGCCGATCATACAGCGAAGAACTGGAAGGAGAAGAGATACTGGAATTAGTCAAACTAAACAACCTAATCATGGAGAGATTTTGTTTTGCTGATACTTACTGTCCAGATCGGTGTTTCTTCGGTAAATCTTCAAACTTTGCTCAGCCGGATCGTGGTTCATGTTTTGGTCTGAGAGCGCAGGAAGGCTCCGGGTGAACGTCGGGTTCATCCCTCGGATACTGTGCCCTCTCAGCTTCATGTCCTGAAACACACAGTATTGATCAGTGTTTACATTCTGTTCCATGAGACCACACACGTCTCCACGCAGCAGGATCTGGACTCTGGATCAGCCGGCACTTAAAGCACAGGTGTTGGATTTTTATTTACCAGCGTTTCCAAGCCACAGGAACCCCAAATGGAACAAATGTGCTTCCTCGTTTTTACTACATCACAGTGGCCCGTTTTTTCCTCCGCAGCTCCGGTTCACAGATGGCTTTGTTCTCTCCATCGTGACCGCCTGTTCCCCATTACGCCGCAGAGATAACCACCATGTTCACAACACACCGGGGACACAGCCGCCAGATAAACTCTTTAACACATCACAGCCAAACGTTTGAGGGAACCCAGAAATATCATCATTCTTCCCACTGTGATTCCAATAAATCTTTACAGGCTCGTGATCGTTTGACCTTTTAAGCTAATAGTATTTCCCGGTTTTTCCAGCGCTGCTGTAAAAGATTTTCATAGATGTGAATGAAATATTGATTTAACAGTGGACAATGAGGGTGGTGGCTGATTTGAAAGGGGTCAAATGTTCAGTGTCAAGATGGATGTAATGTGCTCTTTGTTGTTGTTGAACTATGGTAAGCTGCTAAACTGTTTATAGAGAGAAATCTCACAATAAATAGTTATGGTGCGTGACCGGCGTTGGCGGAGTGGAATGGCTGCAAAAGGAATCCAGCCCGAGACTTTTATTTTGGATAAAAATAATCCAAATGGCTTCTTTCTTTGTTTGGATTCATTTTTATGCTTAGTTACCAAAAATGTTAGGTTTGGTTACTACAGTACTCCTCGGGATATCTCATAACATTTAAAATGGAACACATTGACCTGAAGAGACCAGCTGTGAATCTTTATTCAAGGAATAAAAAGACATAAAAAAGGAAATAATAGATCATAATCAGTAAGAATTACACACTTCTTGAATCAGGATATTTTTGTTATTTCTAGGAACTTATCAGGAACACTTTGCTCGCTACATTGGAAGACATTTTTACAGCCTTTGAACACTTAGACTCTTTGTTCGTCAAGATGTGTCAATCATATTTGCACACTGACCCTGAAACTTTCGTACGTTGTTATATTTCATTACAGGGTCGGTTTTCTGCATGTCCTTTGCATCTTTCCAAATCATTTAAAAGGTGATCTGTGTGGTTTCTGCCTGAGAGAATATGGACAACCTCTGACCATGATCCATTCATGGTCCATTCAGGTGTCTTTGCACATTTTCCCTCTGGCACATTTTGGATTAATCAGTCTCAGCAGATGTGTGTCTAACATGAGTCTGATCCTGCTGGAGGTTTCTGCCTGTTAAAGGAAGTTTGTCCTTGCCACTATAACTTGCTAAATGGCCTTTTTGATGTAGGTAGAGCTGGCTCAGGTTTGGACCAGCTCTTAGTTATGCTGCTATAGGCTTAGACTGTCGGGGGAACTGACACACTGAGATCCCATCTTTCCCATCTCTGCCTGTCACTTACTTAAACCCTTCCTATCCCATTAAAGTTACTAACCATAGATCTTTGTGGAGTCCCTGAGCTCCCTTGTCTCATAGGTTCCTGTGCCAGACTCCAGCTGCTACTACTATCCGTCTCACCACTATCATCCCTCTCTCTTCATCTCCCTCTATCCCTCTCTCCAACACGGTCTCAGCAGATGTGTGTCTAACATGAGTCTGGTCCTGCTGGAGGTTTCTGCCTGTTAAAGGAAGTTTGTCCTTGACACTGTAACTTGCTAAATGCTGCAAAGTGATCTGCTCATGGTGGATTAAGATGAGATCAGACTGAGTCCTGTCTGTAAGATGGGACTGGATCTGATCCTGTCTTGATGTTGGGTCTTTGTTGATAATAGAACATAGAGTACGGTCTAGACCTGCTCTGTTTGGAAAGAGTATCTTGAAATATGATTCATATCTGCACTTTTCTGACATATTCTGCCTTCAAATCTGAGAAATACTCTCCATGAGATTGAAGGTTTATTCTCAGTGTGTGCAAATACTTGTTAGATAAAGCTGCAATTTAATTTTTATACTGATTTGATTCTATATTTTGGGTAAAAGACAAAAAACTGGCCTATAGTTGAAAAATTGGCAGATGGCTGTCCACCAATGAGCCCAGTCCTGCTCGAGTTATCTGCCTGTTGATGGTCCTTGCATGTTTTGCAGAATTGCAGAACATCAGGCTAGCTAGAATGAATAAAGCTATCAGTTAACTTTGAAGCTGAATGTGTGGATACTCACTGAGATGAAGATGATTTTTGGACTTCCATCCTCATCCTTCGCGTTGTTATCCAGCACACTCCGTCTGTACAAAGGTGAAACCACGGCGCGCTCAGACATCGGCTCGTCCCTCAGTAAGAAACCGATGTCGTCTTGCTCTGTGACGTTGTCTTCTGCTTTCGTTGAAGGCATCGCCACAGTGAGGCTGCTCAGCTCTGAGAACAGCACCAGAGTATACAGGGCAGAGTAGAGAGAGACCATGGTATCTACAATGTGTACCTCTTCCACTGATCTGGTCTCGCCGGCTGGTTGTGGTGTTTGGACGCTCAGTCATCTTATATAGGAGGATGGCAGCTTGCTTACAGCTTAGGATTATGAATCCACAATGAGCATCATGTGTCCCGCAGAGGGGTCTCCATCTTTGGGGGCCGATGGTCCCAGAGAGTTTAAAGGTCAGAGAAAATGTGTCATAAATCCATCAAGAGGCGAATCTTAGAACAGACAACTATGAATAGATGTTGTTTCTTTAGAGTTGTGAAGATTTCAAGCGGATAAAGAGGTCGAACATGGAGGACTGTAATTACCACAGAGGGCTCACAGGAGGTCAGAGGGCAGGAATTAATCAAGGATAATGTACTTCAAAATCCAAATGCTGAAATAAACCCAGCAGGTGATGGGACAGAGACTCTTTTAGGCTCCATGAGTCATTTTCTCTGAGTGGTGACAGAAGCTCAACACATCTTATAATGAAGAACCAACAGAGGTCCGTGACATCTATGAACACATCCAAACATTAGCTGCAGGTGTGGCTGATGAAAACAGAGCAGTAACACTCTCATGTTGCTGATATGAAGTGAAAGCCAGGGTGTCATTAAGTCTGCAGAAAGACTGGAGAAACAGAGAGTATCAGGAAGTCTACTGCCACCAAATGTGATAAAGAAAACATCTGTAGTACCTTTAAGGGCCTGTGTCCATTCAACGCCAATTTTTGCACTAGCAGCGCCCACAACGGCAATCTCAGAGCACCTCGCTTACGATTTCTAGGTTACAGAGGTTGTCCCACTGCACTTCCTGTCCTTCACAGTGACCATTAAGTCTGTTTCAAATTGCTCTGTGTGGTTTATATTTGCTTTTATTCAGTGGCATTTTAGAAAGACAACATTGGAACTGTTCAAATCGTGTCGTAGTGTTAGCAGGAACTCTACATCTGGGAATTGTACCCTCAAAAAAAAAACACAAGTGGATAGTTTTTCATTCTTTAAGGACCTCTGCCATTATTGCTGACAAAGGTAATATCAGAGGTCCCGCCCCTTCTTGATTTTAATTGGCTAGTGATGGATAAGTGACATTGATGAGCGTAGTTATCACCTCTCTGTCTTTATCTCCCTCTATCCCTCTCTCCAACACGGTCTCAGCAGATGTGTGTCTAACATGAGTCTGGTCCTGCTGGAGGTTTCTGCCTGTTAAAGGAAGTTTGTCCTTGCCACTGTAACTTGCTAAATTGCCTGTTTGGATGTAGTTAGGACTGGCTCAGGCTTGGACCAGCTCTTAGTTATGCTGCTATAGGCTTAGACTGTCAGGGGAACTGACACACTGGGATCCTGTCTCTCTCCTCTCTCTGCCTGTCACTTACTTTACACTTCCTGTCCCATTACAGTTACTAACCATAGACTTTTCTGGAGTCCCTGAGCTCCCTCGTCTCGTAGGTTCCTGTGCCAGACTCCAGCTGCTACAACTACTGCTATCTGTCTCACCTCTATCATCTCTCTCTCTCTCTTCACCTCCCTCTATCCCTCTCTCCAACACGGTCTCAGCAGATGTGTGTCTAACATGAGTCTGGTCCTGCTGGAGGTTTCTGCCTGTTAAAGGAAGTTTAACAAGCAGGAAATAGTGGATCACTTCAAATATCTCGGACTCACCCTGGACAATAAACTCAACTTTGATCAACACACCACTGACATTCACAAACGCTGCCGACAAAGACTCTCTGCCATCCGCAAACTCAAAGCACTTTCTGTCGCCCCCCACCTTCTACTGTTACTGTACCAAAGCATCATCCAACCCATTCTCCTCTACTGTTCCCCCTGCTACTACAACATGCTTACTGTCTCCAACAAAAACAAACTCATACGCACCACAAACACTGCCACCAAAATCATCCGCCTCCCCACACCCAACCTGTCTGACCTCAACAACAGAGCCATCATACGCAGAGCACGCACTATAACACTGGACCCCCAACACCCCCTCTACTCGGTCTTCACACTACTCCCCTCCAGTCGCAGATACAGATACCCTTACTGTAGGCGAGCCCGGTTTGGCAGAAGCTTCGTCCCATCGGCCATAGCACTGCTAAACAGAATGCTACTGTAATGTGTCCGGTGTGCATATATGTGTCCAGTGTGTTCATATGTGTCTGGTGTGTATATTTGTGGGATGTGGTGCACCATTGCTGTGAGGCTGGGTGGATGTTTATGGTTATTGTGTTCATACATGTATTCCTGTACAGACGGTGGTAACAAATCTCCTTATTAAGGACAAATAAAGATCTATCTATCTTTCTGTTTGTCCTTGCCACTGTAACTTGCTAAATGCTGCAAAGTGCTCTGCTCATGGTGGATTAAGATGAGATCAGACTGAGACCTGTCTGTAAGATGGGACTGGATCTGATCCTGTCTTGATGTTGGGTCTTTGTTGATAATAGAACATAGAGTACGGTCTAGACCTGCTCTGTTTGGAAAGAGTCTTCAGATAATGTTTGTTGTGATTTGGTGCTGTATAAATAAAGATTGATTGATTGATTGAATAGAAAAAGGCGCTGCCAGGGATAAATATTTGGTTAATGGACACAGGCCCTGAGGCTCATCTTTTTATTTCCTCATATTTCGTTTGTAGTTTTTTGCTCAGTGGTACAACCACTAACCATTCAGTTAGCCATGCTAATAGATATGGTATATGTGGGTGACGTGTGGTTTTGAGTAAAGTATCTTTAATAGTAAATGTGATATACATATTCACGGCCTTCTCAGTAAGAATTGCTGGTGAGCAAGAGGACAGTGGATAGGGTAGGGAAGTGGGAGAGAGTGGGGGAATGACATGAAGGAAAGGGGCTGCAGACTAGCATCATACCCGGGCCATGCAACCCAACCACCAGGCTAAATCTGCACCCCATTTACTCGTTTTTAAGCAATGCTAAGCTAACAATCTGATGGTTGTTTGCTCATATTTATCATACAGATATGAGCGTGGTATAAAGCCTCTCTTCTGAGTCTTTACAACAAAGCAAACAAATGTATTTCCCCAAAAAGGAGAACCCGATACGCCCCGGCTCTGTGATGGACAGCACCCACAGCACGGTGGCGTTCATCAGCTGATATTAAAGGGTGGAGGCCTCCATGTTGACACAGCTCCTCGCAGGCCTCTTCTCGGCTCAGACGGCTTACCTTATTAACATCACAGGAGCCTCAGGGCAGGGGATGGAGAGCCGGGACATGAATAATAGCTATTGAACTCAGCTGAAGTGATTTTACTTGGAGCGGTCAGCCTTTATTTTGTAAGTATTATTGTTGGAGGGCGAAGACTTCTACTGAAGGACTGAACTCGTCCACAGGGGCTCGCCCGTTCCAGCAGAAGCACAACTGAACTCGTGAGCTTTGTGCTCTGTTGTTGTAACCTTTCTCGCTCTTCCTCTCTTTCTGATAATCCCTCCCTCCCCCTTTTCCCATATTCCTCCTGATATACTCTGTATTAATGTGCTGTTACGGACAGTAGACACCCCGCAAATCAATGCCACCTATCAGCTTTCTTGGCACATGGGCTGAGAAGATTCAACGATCTCCTGAAGGTCTTAATCTAGTGACTGTGATTTTTCCCTGCTGTGAATTTCTAAGAAATCATTACCATAATTTTCTAACAAAGAGCATTAGCAAAGGAAGCCACGAGTCCAATAATCTTATGAGGACCAGATGTGATTTGGTGGGCGTCCATGAATACTATTTACTAAATCTTTGTTTCCACAATGCGGCTCGTCAAACTCTCGCTGTCCGCCAGTTAACTGTGTTCAACTACTGTTTCTGATTTACGTTTGGTGCTGTTTGTAAGCATGCGTAATTGCATCCAGATACAACTCGGCCTCATGCATGGTTTGAATTTTGAACTGGAGGAAGCTGCGGAGTCGTTTTCTTCATCGGCTCTGTCAGCTGCTTGCATCACCTGTCAGTCCTCGGTCGGTGCTGTATTTCAATCACACCGCCTACGTCTTTTGTACGTACGGAGACCTCAGAAGTCCCGGCCCTATGACATCAGTAGCAGCATTGTTTTATAATCCTCCAGGGGCCAACACATTATTTCCTCGTCCTGTATTAACACACTGCCTTTCATCACCGACACTCGTCTTCTGAAAAGGAAAGAAAAAGCAAACAGTGTCACAGCAGACGGGGAAACAGGTCGGCTTCCAGGGAAATGTGGTGCACCGATGCTCCACGCGTGATGTTTGATGTTTGCGTTGGTGCGCTGCGTTCAGGTGCAAAAGAAAAAAAAAAAAAACGGTGGGGGGTTTTGGGGGGCACACATTTTGGGCAGGATTTTTTGTTGCCCAGAGAACAGACCATGGTTTCCTGGAACAATGCAGCTGATGAGAGTCCCTCCAAGGAAAATAAGGCTCTGACATCATGGGTTCTTAAAGCACACAGCTGAGCCAACACTCGCTCCTGCTATAATCAAGCCTCAGTGAATTTCCACTGTCGACTGACATCGAGAAACAGGGAGAATCTCCTCCAATGCCTCACACACAGTTTTTTTCTTTCGCTGTAGCATGAGGCTTACAGTGAGTGCACTTGTTGGACTCTTGTACCTCCACTTGTGTTCACATCTTGTTTTGGCGCATGCTAACAGTAAAGAGCGACACAACCCGACTTGTAAACGTAACACAATCAACTCATAAGTATCCAACGTTTGAAGCTGGAGTCAGTTTGAATATTTGGGATTAAAGGCAACAAATGCTGAGTTGACAACAGCAGAAATAAAAGTGAAACCCAGCAAAATGAACTTCTGTGTGTCCTGCTGGAAAAACCTGAATGTTTAAAGACTGATGAAGCCTTACGACCGCTTTTCCTGTAAAACAACCAGAAGAATAAGTAGTAAAATTGGTGAGTGTAGTAAAACAGACCACAAGGTCATTCAAAAGACAATTGTGTGCTTAAGATGAGGAGTTGAAGAGTGTGGAGAGATTGTGTTTCAGGGCTCTGTCCAAATTCTGTGTCCTCAGATGCACTGGATCCCGAGTGCACGCAGATCAATGGGAACGGGTTGTGTTCTTCCCAGAACCATCCTGGTTCTTGAGGTTATTCAAACATGTTTGTGTTGCGCTTCTTGAGTCACCATGTAATCCAAATTTAGCACAAACAGGAGACAAACAGAACTCTTTAAAGACAATCTGAAGTTTGGATGTGATACTAATGACTGGATGATGATAGCGTGCATCAGGACTCAGTCTCCTTTACTTGGCTTATTTGTTATGGCTTGGTCTCTGCCCAGGTTTCTCTGCACACAATTTCTCTCTGATTTATTTGAACTCTAAATCTTGCAAGCTTGCAGCCTGCAATTGGACCATTAGGGTGAGATAATTGATTCTGTATTAGTCATACAGAAGGATGAAATAACATCCAGGATGGACGGGATGACCCGGGCCTCGCCGACCTCCCTGCTGCTCCAAATTCTGATCCCCGCCGTCTGCCAGAGAGCCAATTTATCTGGGTTTCTCTGTCTCTACGTAGGCATGTGCTTAAAAAATGCTGACACTGAGTGAGTGAGGGATCTGTGCTGTCACTGCGAGCATCCTCCAAAGAGCTGAACATGCAGCTCTGGTCTTTAGGGAGCACCACACCCTGCTCTGCTTGCTTTGGCAGACCCCACCGCCTCCTGGAAGTATCACTTTGACATGCAGCTCAGTTTCATGTGCGCACAAAGCTTGCAGTGTCATGTAAAGCTGGAATAACTCAAAAGATTTGTACATGCTTAAGATATAAATCTTAGCTTGGTAATTATCGGTTGTTCCTGTGTCTGCATCCGCAGGGTTCCTCATAAAAGCTGTATGGAGTTGCATGTTGCGTAATAGAGAGGGAGTGATGTCTTTGCAGGCTGATGTTTCCCAGGAGGTTTCATGAGTGTACGTGCATGCTGCAAGAAAAACTCTGCAGACATCTCTGTGATGTTGACAAGTGGTTTATTCAGCAGGAATGGTGAACAATTTGTCATTATTATTTTTTCTACAGAAGGCAATAGAGCACCATAAATAACAGCGCTGTAATCAAACAGTTTATTGGACAGTGAGCGTCAGGAAATTCTCATTAAACACCTCAAAGAGCCATGAATGTCGTATAAACTCCCACTTTTTTTTAAGCTTTATTGATCATTTCAAACAGGTGACAAACAGAAATGTTGGACTGGTTCATAGTCACATGATTGGAAGCTGTTGTTTTCCTCATTGCTGCTGAGGAACGTTTGTCTGGCTCACTTTGCCATGCTGTATTTATTTCAGGTACCAGAGACAGTGTGTGAAGGGTGTACTGTAGCTGCAGTGCAATTCAGACAAGGATGGCGTTTAAAAATATTCAATGATCTAGATTAGCTCATGGCATCATAATGCTGAGTGAGGCTTTAGAAAGTCTTTGGTTTGAACTTTATATCTGAAGATCTGGAAGGACACGAGTTGTTCTCCAAAGAGCTTCTTTTTTTTAATTTCAGCCGCCAGGTCGACTGTTGCTTTCGTAAGAAACAGACAACAAAGTGCATATTCAAATTCCCATTTTCATCCCTAATCTTTATAGAAAACAGCAAACTTTTAACTCAATCAGAGAAAATACATCTTAATTCAGAGAGCTGCTAACTAATGTTTGGTTGAAATAAGTTAAACTCCTGGCTCTTCTTAAAGCGAGACTGCGTGACTTTTGCATAAAACGACACATTCTTCCTCCTTCAAACTAAAAGTAGAACTATTAAAGCTAATTCAAGCAGAGTGTCAAAATTCAGCCGGATTACAGTTAGCATAGCCTAGCATGACGACTTGGAACTTTGGGAAACAGCTAGCTTAACGTTAACTCTAATGCTACAAATCGTCACACGATTCTAACATGTTAAAGCCTTACTTACTCTTGATCTGATCAAATTGATTCAAAGTCTACCTCATAGCAGGAGTAGCTAATGCCTTTGGTGGTTCTTAAAGAGTAGCTAATGCTTCAGTTGGAGCTTATTATTGTGTAGCAGTTACTTTTACTGAAGTTACATATCAGGTTAGCTTCATGCAGAAGCCTCAAGACTGTAATAGCTAGCCATAAAATATACCCTGCTAACAAGTTGACGAATTACAGTGGATGTAGCCCAGAAGCTGTATGCAGCGCCGCAGATACATAACAAGCTAGGGTGAACACAAGCTGCATTATTTGGTGTTGAAAAATGAAGCTGATATGAAAAATCTGCAGTTCCTGAAGTGTCCACTAGAGGCTGGCTCCAAAAGCAAGCTTTTACGGCAGAATTTAACATGTTTACAGCTTGCTAAAAAAAACAGTTTTGGTCTCAATAGCTCATTTCTTGAAATAATTATTTTTGCAAATATCAAAGTTACGATTTAAGGTGAAGAGTCACTCTCTGTCACCAAGCACTCTCTTTATGCTAGCTCCTCTTTGACCTCTTTTCGACCAACGCAAACCGGGTTGTATTTCCGGGCTGGTGCTCGTGATGGTTCGGAGCTGGTTGAACTTGTAAACCAACACGGCACCCGTTTTTTTTTCTGCCCCCTTGAGGCCGTGGAAGAGGCACGTCATGACGTCAGATTTACGTGGCCTCTTTTCCCAGCGGGGCGCTAGCAATGGGAAAACGATGGCGGACAACGGCAGCTTGTCTCCTTGGCCGACCCCTGCTTTGCCTTGGAATCCATTAGTCTCTTTTATTTGTTCACTGCAGGACAATGGCGGAAACACGTTTGGTTTGTGTTTTTGATCACGGCAACCTCGCCCCTCGCCCCTGACGTAAGTGGTTCGCGGTTCTAGACCGGCAAAGAGTTGGAGCCGTTCTGGAACCGGTTTTCCCGGCCTGGAGCCGGTTTAACTGATTCTCAATTGAGCGTCAGCTCCGAATCGGCCCTGAAACTGCCTCGGTTGAAAAGGGGTATTCGATGCTATCGTGACATCTTCTTACATTATAGTGCTTCTATACTTGTTAATTAACATTTTAGCTTGTTCCATTTAAACAAAATAGTGTTCAAAGCATCTTACTGATTAAAATATACATAATTAATTCATAAGCCGTCATCCTGTAGTTCTCACTTTTAGCCACAGAGGGCGCCTTTGAGCAAAAGCTACAGAGTCTCGCTTCAAGAGTTCTTATAATCAATACATTGGCTTTTCGTGAAGTGCCTGTTCACACACATCTCAGGACAGACAAAAGCACACCATGAATTTTAACAATCTCAATACAATTGGAAGAATCACAGTTCACAGTACTTTGTCAAGTTATTTGGCATAAGGGATCTATTTGAGAAAATAATTCAAAAACAGTAGAAAAAATAGCATTTTGCCTTCTTGGGACCACAACATTGTATTTTCTTCTTTTTTTTTTTTTAATCTCCATGCATTCACAGATTTCACACAGATACATTTACTCGCTTACACTACTACCTTATTGAAACAGCTTACAAATAAAAACACTATTAAAATGGTGGCCACAAGGCTGTGCAAAAGGGAAGACCTCCGATGAAAGCCCTGCCATCTGTCTGTCTTAGCCATCTCTTGCAAGTAACAAACTACAAAATAGCACCATTATACAGTGGATAGGATTCTTAATACAGTTCTGTTATATGAAACCATCATGTACAATGAATGATAGTAATGCATAGGTTAACATAAATGGGAGTACTGTTTGATTATACACAGGCAGAGGAGGCAGAGCCAGAGATGAGATGTCTCGGGTGTTTTTTCTTTATCTTTTTTTTTTCTGTGAGATAGAGTTACTGTAAATCCACACAGAGGCTAGAACAAACAGGCATGACTGTCCGTCTCCATGCAAGGATTTCTCAGAACTGGCTTTTTAGGAAACATGTGTGTTTGTGTGTGCCTGACCCTTGCTCACAGTTACACAACTCTCATTTATTCTGTGGGTGCGTGTTTGTGTTCTGTTATTCGTGTCCCGTATCTCACGTCATGTGATTTTGCAACCGATGCTACAGATTGTTGCACTCTCGCTGTGATGGGAAGCAAAGCAGCTCCGACGACAGCTGGAGTGACAAAGTTCTCAGAGCCGAGGTGGTTCGATCAATAAGCTACGTGGAGCTTTTTGATCGAGCCCTCTCTTGAAACCTCCATGTTGGAACGTTTTGCCGAAAACTTTTAACTGAAATTGAGTTTCTGTTGACTCGCTGCAGCTGACCTTGAACACGGGCCTCCACTCAGACTCAAACGTTGATCACCAGCCACCGGGTTGTTTACAAAAAGAATCAGATTTGGCCGCTGCGGTGACATGTGAAACGGATGCAGACGACAAACATTTCGCCTGATTGTCGCTATTTGACTTATTCCACTCACTTTTGCCAAATGCACTTTGATTCCACTGAATGACCCATTTCTAACAAACCACACAAGCACCACACACTAACAAGCCAAAGACATTTTGATTCAATTTAGCTTCTGGTTGTTTCATTTTTCTGGTTTTGAAAACAGGGAAAAGCACGATCATGTTTTGGTGGTACCCAGTGTTCCTTAAAAATCCCCCTAATGGTGCTTGATCTGTTGTTACAGAAGATTTTGGATTGTAGTCTACAGGCTCTCACACTTCCTGAAGCTAAGCCAGGGATTTGGATTGGACTCGAACCTTCAAGGTTTCCACTTGGATAGAAAAACCCTGCTTTAAGTCAATGAAAAGTACAGACTGGACTCGGGCTCATAGATAACTGATACTGAACCTCCTGGTCTTTGTTTTATGTCTTGAAAAATCCTCAGTAATGATGCATGGTGCATAAAAATAAAGTATTTATCTTGGGTAGTAGTTGTTATATGTGACCACTCACTACGCAGCCTTTCTTACCAAAAGAAACCACTCGAACAGATCAAAAAGATTTAGCTCCTCAAAGTTTTGGGGGCAGAATTGACCAATCATTCTCAAACATAGCCTGCCGTTCTCTGATTGGCTGAAGCCCTCGTCCGTTCCCACCTTTCCCTGGAGCCAGAGGATGCTGCAGCTCACACATGGAGGTATTACAAGCTCTTGTTTGTGTCTCAGCAGCTAAACTAGTCTGTTACATTGCATTAACAAAGATTTCCTCCCAGTATGGAATGGTGCAGTGTATTAAAAGAATTAAAGGTCCCCCATCAAACCCTAAAACGCCTCCTAACTCTCAGGTATCAATCATTCTGGAGAGCGTTTCGGACCATAGTTAGCCTCCTCTTTGTTTTGTTTTACAGTGAACCATTCCACAGGGGTACCAGGTAAGGCCACTCCCTTCTCTCTTCCCAAGTCGCTGGGCATTTGTCCATTCCTTCGCTCCCTACATTCGGTAATTTCTGCCCCCCGTGTTGCCTCGACTTGAGTTTTTCGGATGCACTTCCTGCAAGAAAAGAAGAACAGAAATTAGGCACAATGCAGAGAAAAAAATCACGTTTTTTGTTTCCTTAAAGAGCTGACCGTGCTTAGTGTTTATCTTGCATTTTGTAAAAGTAAAAATTAAGTAAAGTTCTCTAAAGGGTGCAAATATTTACTTCCCACTGGTTAGGGATGTTTACATTTTTAAGGGTCATATGTTGTGTGTACGCTGTAACGCAGCCGTGTGCCACTAGCTGGGGCTGTAGCTGTGGTTAATGTCTGCTGCCTTAATGCTATAAAGCTCTACTACCTGGATGTAAACAAGCACAAATGGAGATAAAGTTGTATGTAGGCTGTGTCTGGTTAAACTAACCACTCCACCAGAGACATGAGGAACCAGCTTGTGGACTTTAACCTGCAAGGAGGACTGAAGGCTGGTGGTGCTAGCTCTGCTAGCTACAGTCATCCTCGGTAAACCAGTTTGTGATCCTGTGTTTCACCTTGTTAAATCCATTTTGCTCCATTTAGACTGTTTTCTGAGATTTTTCTTTTTAACCTTTAGACTTGTCAATTTGGTGGAATTTGAATTTAAGTTTACACAACAATAAAAACATTCCTACTAATAGTGACACAATTTAGCGCCAAAATAGCCGACAAAGCTTATCCTTTTTACGTAAAGTGACTACTGTTAAGTTTGTTTAATAGGAAAGCAGTGGCAGATTTTTAAAGTTATATTTTTGGGCTTTTTCGACTTTATTGACAGGACAGCTGAAGAGAGACAGGAAATGTGGGGAGTAGAGAGCGGGGAAGACATCCAGTAAATCGTCGGCCGGTAGTCGAGGCGGCGACCTCTGTGACGAGGACTATAGCCTAGAGTTAAAGCATTACATATTCTTTGTTCAAAAGGTTGTTGTAAGCAGTAGGTGTTGAATTGATGTGGTCGAAAAGTAAAGTCAAGTAGCATCATTGCTGGGGCGCTATTGGCCTAGTGGTCTTAGCGCGCACCCCATGTATGGAGGCTATAGCTCTTGTCGGTTCAACTCCAGCCTCAACCACTTACTGCATGTCCTTCCCTGCTCTCTACTCCCCACATTTCCTGTCTCTCTCCGGCTGTCCTATCCGATAAAGACAAAAATGCCCCAAATAAATATCTTAAAAAAAGAAGCATATTAGCCTTGCTTGGTGGCGTCCAGTTATTGAGTTGAAACGTTACAAATTCAAGTATTTTTAAATCGCTTCTTATTGGGCTTAAATCTCCAGTGGGGTTAGTAAGGAACAGAGCTGTGCTAACTGTCGCTATAAGATGGCTTGAGTTGTAACTTCAACCTTTACTTCCAAAGATGTGGGCTGTCTTGAAAAAATATAGATAAAATAACAGCTAACACAAATAAATATATTCTAGTCCCCCTGATTGATCAATAAGGGAAACATTTACATACAATAGGTAACAATGCACCATAATGAACACATGAATAAACAGGAGTAATGTGGAAGTGACTGCACACACAGATGCAGAGCCTCGTCTCAGGCACCTTGCATGAGCCTGTCTGTAATGGTGAGACGGCAGAATTTCAGCACATAATGTACAGTAGTAGAGGAGAGATCCCGCCTGGGGAGCGGGAGTGCCACTGGGTCTACCACAAAAACCACTTAGTTCCTTCCCTTGCTAATGGTTTTCTTTTTTAAGAGAAGGGTAAAAAGCACGTAGTCAAATCTTAAAAGGATCACACCGTCCTGCTCGTTGCCGCCGAGGGAATGATTCACAGTCCGCATTTAGACCTCAAGCTTTCCTTCTTTGGACGTGAAATTAAGATTTCAGATCTCAGATTTTTTAAATGATTCGAGCTCGATTAAAATTAAAAGTTGTTCTACTTTCAAACTTTTGAGGAAGTCAGTGCTGAGATTAAATGATTCACAAGGATTACGACATGATGAAGAACGATAGGACATGCATACCTTGAACGATGAATGACTATGTCCAGCTGCAGGTCTCTGTGGAAGGAAAATAAAGCCACTTACATTTAAAGAATACATGACTCCTACTAAAGTAAGCAAATGCAAACCTACAGGATCCTGATTGTAACTGTAAAACGTTTGAAAATGAGAATAAAGATGAAAAGTTTGAGACCCCTCATGTCTCAGCTACAGCATTCGCCTGAAACACTAAAGGGGTGTCAATCTTCTCATCCAATTCTCAGTAACAACCTCCTGTGCATGCTGTGACAGACACTTCCTATCATTCCTATTCTTAGCTTCTTCCACATGTTTGATGTTTTTTAGTGTTTCTGTTCGATGCTGTGCTCACCTTTTTGTTTTTTGTCTTGTCTGGCTGCTGTGCTGTCCTACGCTCTGTGCCTTTGTCCACTTTGTGCCCTGCGGTACTAACCTTGGGTGCTCTCGGCATATCTGTGTGGCGTTGTGCGCGCACAGAGCGAGCAGCCTTGCTCTTGGCAGGTGCACAGTACATCTCCAGGCGCCGCAGCTCACAGCTTTGGAAGCAGCACTCGTCCACAATGCCACGTGACCGCCGTGCATTGGGCCCGTAGCCTGTTGGTTTACCTGTCGAGGAAAAACAGCAAGTTGAGTTAGTAACTGAGGAGCAACTTCGGCAACGATGGAGCAGTCAGGTTTATGGGTGCAAACTGCAAACTGAACCCCACCTCCACACAGCTCCTATCTGGTCAAACCATCAAAGTTTGGAAACCCCAAAATTTAACGCTCAAATCTTACAGTTTGTGCTGAGTCTGGCGCCCCCTGTGGACAAACTGGTACTGATTTCTGTAATTATTTTGTCCTATAAGTCATGTTATTTCACGCTCGGATTATAGTTTGTGTTTGCTTAAAGAGCTGAACATCCTTGGAGTTTATCTTGCATTTTGTAAAAGTAAAAACTAAATGATGTTCTCTAACAGTTGCAAATATTTAGTTCCCACTGGTTAGGGATGTGCAAATTTTAAGCGGTCATATGTTGTGTTAATCTGTGCCACTAGCTGGGGCTGTAGCTCTGGTTAATGTCCTCTGCCATAAGCCTCTAAAACTCTACTACCTGGATGTAAACAAGTACAGATGGAGATAAAGTTGTATGTAGGCTGTGTCTGTTTAAACTGACATACAACCACTCCACCAGAGACATGAGGAACCAGCACAGGCATGAGGACCTTAAACTGCAAGGAGGACTGAAGGCTGGTGGAGCTAGCTCTGCTAGTTGTAGTCATAGAGTAGAGAGTGGGGGAGGACATGCAGTTAATGGTAGAGGTTGGAATCAAACCTGCGACCTCTGCAACAAGGGCTGTAGCCTCTGTATATGGGGCACTTAGACTGCTAGGCCAATGGCGCCCCATCCTGCTTTATTTTAACACCAAATTGTTCGACTATGACTCATTCCCACAGAAAATATCAACTCAGGCTGTTTCTGTGGCGTGCCGTTAATCCCACAGAGTGACGGCAAACTTCTGTCAGAGGACTTTACATCTTTATGTGGTTCATCTTGGTTGCTTTAAAAGCTCAAAGAGAGACACCAGTATCAGCATCATTTTTAGTCTATTTCGTATCTACTTAGAAACTCCTCACAGGAGCTTTAAAGCATCCAATTTTCCAAAATGAGCTTCAGTGTTAGCATGTCTAGCTTACTAGCCTACTTCTTTTGGTGGAAACACTGCATCACTTCCAAGGCAGGCCGCAATTTCATACAACATTTATTAAGGGTTAAGGGCAGGCTGGTCAGGGTCATTTAGTTAAGTGAAGACCCAGAATTGATGCGGTGAGCAGATCTGTTATGTATAGAGCATCACAATGTGGAATAATTTACCAGTTACTATAATTGAAGCACCCAGTAAAGCCAGTTTTAAAAGACTCTTAAAGGAACACCTTAACAATAACCCTAACATTAATGAATTCTAGTGAACACTGAGGATTAGTCTTAATTTGATGTGATGTTATTTTGGTAGAGTGGTATTCCTTGTTTTTCTATTTCATTTTATGTTTGTAGCTTTTCCTGTTTTTCTATTTGATGTCTGTATAGCATTCACAGTTTTTCTTTAAGCTTGTAGCATTTTCAGTTTTTGTATTTCCTGTTGTAGCATTTTTTCTGTTTTTGTGTTTCATGTATATTTTGTATGTTAAGTTTGTTTTTTGTGGACCCCAGGAAGAGTCGCTGCTGCGTTAGTGGCAGCTAATGGGGATCTGAATAAAGGAATAAAGGGTAACAAGTACAGCTGTGCTCATAAGTTTAAATACCCTGGCAGAATTTATGATTTCTTGGGTAGTTTCTGTTGCCGTTATGATATAAAAAGAGTTATCACAGTTGTTTGATAGAAATTTTGCTTCACCCAACCGCTAACCATGAGTGAAAAAAATAGTTTTTCTCTTATCATTCAGAATCTCTGAAAAATGGCCAACATTCAAAAATTCTGCCAGGGTATGTAAACTTATGAGCACAACTGCAAATGGAAAAGACTGGGACAAATCTACCTTGTAGCATTACAATAGTGTGTAAGTGTCTTGAATGTGTGAGCTAATGTTAGACAAGCTAACGCAAAACTTGTGATTCAACAGTCACTGCTTAAAGTAGATCTGATGCTTTACTTCTACAGCTGATGGTGTTTTTAACTAAATATTTGTGGAGTTAAAGGTTGTGTAAAAAAAAAGTGAAGGTGAGAATTATTTATTAAGAGTGTGCATCTTGGTAACTACTATCAGACTTTAAGCTAACGTCAAACAAGCTAACGGATGGTTTTAGATGTTGGATAGCTCTATATTTTAAGCTCTGTGTGCGGTATAAGAAAGTTCAACAGGTGAAGCTGCAGTTCCAAAGAGGTAAAGGGTTTACAGACTGTCATTTCACCTCTTTTTATGCAGATTTTTTCCTCAACACTAAATATATTTCTTCAGAATTGGATAATCTAGCCTTGGCCTGAGAATACACTCGAAATAAAAGCACTAAAAATGGCCCGGTCACGGGTTTGATTCTTTGGATATATAGGCAAACTTAATGACATAGATTTCCTCTGTGTAAAATTTACAGTGTATCACATTGCACACTGTGGACCTTTCTTGGCAGAGCAGCTTCCCTGCAGAAAGAAAGGCTGCAGTCACCCAAACGTTGAGAATATCACGGTCAGCCATTTTGGCCCAGGTGTCTTAACACAGAGGCCAGTCCAGCGGTGCCAAACCACAAAGACTTCTGGGCCAGATCAACCTGCAGGAACAGCCAGGCAGGTTTTTGAGGCTGTTCCCCTCCCTCCCTGTCCAAATGTTCATTCACATTTTCATTTGGCATGAGCCGGAGTGCCCTGGAGTTTCTCTTGTAGCACATTTGTGCTGAATCATTGGCATGATGCATCTTTAAGGGCCAAAAAACAAACCTGTTTCGATGGCTTGTCAAGGGGAGGTGGAAACTCTGTTAGCGTCTGTATTATATCACTGAATGAAAAGGTAAATCATTACTTAAAGGTGTGACACTCGCTTTTGGACTCACACGTTAACATGACGTCAATGTCAGCTCCCTCTTACCCCCCAGCACCAACCCTCTTTAGGTGGCCTCTCGAAAATCTCCC
Organism: Notolabrus celidotus; assembly: GCF_009762535.1. Taxonomy (NCBI): domain Eukaryota; kingdom Metazoa; phylum Chordata; class Actinopteri; order Labriformes; family Labridae; genus Notolabrus; species Notolabrus celidotus. The sequence continues at coordinate 3,255,547 of NC_048292.1, forward strand.
ACTCTCCTTTTACAGTTCCCTGCTTACCTTGTGCAATATAGCCCTGATGGGCTTTTCCCTGTTACCAAATAAAATAATAATAATTTAATATGGCATTTACAAGGAGGAAATGCCTTTCCCTCTCAGAGTTAATAGCTCTTGGCTCAGGAGCCTGCCAGTGCTGACAAAGTGCATTAACTTCTGCTCTCTGTCTGCCTTGTCCTGACAATGTTGTGGACAGAGAGCAGCTTTCATTCAGAAACAGAAGCATCTTTCTTTCTCCTCGGACCCCCTGGATGCAGAATGGAAAATAATGGAGGTGTGAATGAGAGGGAGGAGACGAGGGGAAAGGCTTTCATGTTTCACATCAGGTAGAATGACGCTAAAAATACACTGTGCACCTGCATTATTTAGAGAACAGAAGAACCGGATTTACCCAGATCTCAAACTGCCCAAAGGGGTCTGTTAAATTAAATATGTCAATGAGAAGAGAGGACTCACTTCAGCTTTCTATCCAGCCTCAGCTGCTATACTAACACCTGATGTCAAGACATTTGGACAGAGAAACACAGCGTTGAGCTCTGGTTGCCGATTATATAATGGTTGCTGAAAGCCGAAAGAGGGGCCGTGCCTCGTTGCCTGGCCTGCTTTTCAATCCCTCCCAATAAAGCCTTACAAATTAACATCCGCTATTGTTCTGAAAATAGCTCGCAACCCTGCTGCACAAACAGCTGGAAGGGAGAGAAAAATCAGCTGGCACCAGTTGTAACATGTAGGATAATCAGCTCGGGCAGGTTGGGGAAAAACACGCATATAATAATCAGGTCTAAAAGCTTTGGGAGGTTTTAAACGCTTCAGTTCCATGGATAACTGCTGTAATCCCTCATAAACAAGGAGTTGTTTTCTGTGACTGTTGTTTAACAAATACGGGTAAACAACAGTTTCTGCCAGTGCTTCCCGCCTCACGGCCCTCAGCTGTTGGAAATGGAGGATGCGTGTTGATGAAGGTCAGATTAGAAAGCATGTGTCAGCGTTTCAGGCATCGTGACGAGGCAGAGTGCGGTTATGAACCTCTTATATAATAATAAATGTGATCCAGATTCTGCGTATTTGAAGTGATGACTGAGAGTGGCTGTAGAGGCCTATACAGAGATAATGGTCTACAGAGACAGAAGGAGGATGGTGACTATCTCTAAACACATGATGGACTGTGGGGTTCTATATGTTTAGACAATAACATGTATCTCTGCTTTAACCATGCACTGACTAAATCAGATCACCCATCGTTTCATGAGTAAATCCACACAGATCAATGAAGGTCTTTAAGGTCTTGAGGAGCGCTAAGGTACGTTTAAAAGATGATAAGGGGCGGGAAATCATTACGTTACATTAAGCAAGGCTGAGCTACGCTGCTGTGTGCTACGAAAATATACAACATGATACAATTTAAAAATGTACAAAACTACGATATGGAACAATTCTTTACGTTATGATACATTACGTTATATTAAGTTAGGTTATGTTGCGTAATTAAACGTTACTTTATGTTAGTTATGATACAATAGGTTACGTTACGTTACGATACATTATGAAATGTTACCTTATGATACGATGTTAGTTTACGTTGCATTATGATATGCTATGTAACGTTCCGATACGTTGTGTTATGATATGTTAGCATATGTCAGGGCTTTTTTATGTTATGTTATGATACATTATGTTACGATATGTTATGTTAATAAACATTATGTTACGATACGTTATTTTATGATACGTTATTTTACGATACGTTATTTTACGATACGTTATTTTACGATACGTTATTTTAAGATACGTTATGTTGCGATACGTTATTTTACGATACGTTATTTTACAATACGTTATTTTAAGATACGTTATGTTGCGATACGTTATTTTACAATACGTTATTTTAAGATACGTTATTTTACAATACCTTATTTTACGATACGTTATTTTAAGATACGTTAGGTTGCGATACGTGAAGTTACGTCACGATAAGTTACCTCATGATAAGTTATGTTACGATAAGATCCGTTACGATCAGTTGCATTACGAAAAGTTACGTTACGATAAGTTACGTTACGATAAGTTACGTTACGATAAGTTACGTTACGATAAGTTACGATAGGATACGTTAGGTTATGATATGTTAGGTTACGGTACGTTATGTTACCATACGTTATGTTACGGAACATTACGTTACGACATGTTACGTTATCATACCTTACGTTATGATACCTTACGTTATGTCCCATTATTAAACGTTACAACATGTTAGTTATGATACATTAGGTTACTTTATGTTACGATACGTTATGTTACGATACGTTATGTTGTGATATGTTAAGTTACATCATGATAAGTTACGTTACAATAAGTTACGTTAGGATACGTTAGGTTACGTTACAACACGTAACGTTATAATACCTTACGTTATGATCCCTTACGTTATGATATCTTAAGTTATGATATAACGTACGTTACGACATGATACGATACAATACAGTTGGATATGATTTGTAACCATGCTAACAATGATATAATGCTACAACAATAATCAATAAAGTGCAAGAGAATGAAATAGCGATTCATCACGACTTCTTATCAAATGAAGAATACAAAGAGCCCTAAAGTTGCAAAATGACAGATTTAGGTATTCATCCTCTGAACTTTGGTTTGGACTCACTGAGATGAAACACTGTTCTTACTTTTAGCCTGTAAATAAAGGTATCAGAACCAAATACCAACTGTAAAATTCAAGCAAGGCCTTCGATTTACTTGCCAGAATTCTCAGAAGTGGAGTTTCAGCAGAGGTTTGAGAAGTTTGTACAGATGTTTTGGCATTTGCTTCCTTTTTGAATCCAAGCTGACTGTAGGTGACATCCTCAAGGAATGAGGTCTCAACATACTTTCCAGACCATCTCCTGAGTCTGGATGACGTAAGAAGTATTCCTTTGGCATTGGCCGTCACTTTCATTGATTTACATTAGACGTCAGTTTGCAGGCTTCCTCTCCAGCATGCAACCGAATCGGCTGTCTCCAGCCTGTCCGGTATCAGTTGGATGAAGTGTTTCATCCGATGCCATCAAGTGTGGTATTTGACAGCGTCAGCACACATAACGTTCATTCCTCAGAGGACGGGTGGGAGAGGAGGGAGATGGCTGGACTCCCTCATTCCAAAGTGGCACAGAAAGCATCAGAGTTTTACAACTTGGTCATGGTCAATAAAAAACAGTGAATTCTTGGAGCCTGTGCGCCACTCTCTCTGCGAAGTGTCAGGCAGTTTACTGCTGAGCGGGGACTCAGAGCTGCTAAAGTACTGGAAACTATCTCTTTATCACTGGTACCACTAAGAGTTTATGGTTTGAGCATGCTGTTCTTCATAACTGAGGGACTGACACTGGATCCAAATGAGCTGCCATTAGATATCAGTGTGGGGAGAGGGGTTTATTTAAGGATGAATGTGAAAGATAGGAGAGTGCTAACAAGTCTTAACTTTGACAGTTCTTGCTGTGAACTGGCAGCAGCCCGGGACAAAAACTCTGAACTGAGAAGACGCCAAAACAAATCTCAGTCAGCCACATGTACGTACTTTATTACTTCACCTTTGTCTTTAAGATACAGGGAACTTTTAACCATTTCTCCGTATCAAGAGAACACAGAGAAGACTTATTTTCTGGAATTTCAGGCAGACTGTATTTTACCAGATTAGACAGGCACCATGAGGACTCTCCATCTTTTCTCTCTATGTTGCACCCAATGGATAATTATTCAATTTTGCAGCACTTGTGACACTCCAAACAATTCATCCACTATTTAAATCTGTAACAGTAGCGAGACAGATACAACAGACGTTAAGGTTACATGGTGGTGAATGGCGAGTGAGACCACACCTGGGACAGGAGTTGGAAGTGGTTGGATTGAAAACCGGTTCATTGGTAAAACCATTGGGTGACCAGTTGGGACTTGACTTGGTTTGCCCATAGACTGTATAAAACATGAAGAAGGGCTCTGAAGTCCAAAGAGTTGGAGCTGAGGCAGACCTTAAGGCTGGAGATACGCTTGATGTTAAACCTTTCGTTTGCATACACAACCAGCTGCATCATGAAGATAAGTGTATAACTGAAAACACATACTCGACTATGCACTTCAAGTCTTACTGGAGGATACCTCTAGAGGGCACACTAGAGAGCTCAGGCCATATGTGAGTACTGCATTCCCGGGATGTAAACAAGAAATATGGCAGAAGTCATGGAGGTTACTGTGATGTTAATTCTGGAACTCAGTGACCCTGCTCAGTTTTTCCAACGTTTTCCTCCATGCTTAGACTTTAGAGTCCCAGACTTGTTTCCATTTAGTTCTGCAGTTTTCCACCGATAGCCAGTTAATTTAGCCGCCATGTTTGTTGCTGTGCAGCGGCAATGACACATCGTACAAATGCAGCTTGGTGCATCAGCTTGTCTATAAAACTTTTGCGGTTGTTGTCCCTGCAGCTGTGTTGATTGTCACATCCACTCTGCCTCTACTCTGCCCCTGCTGGTCATGTGCATACTACACCTTGCGTTAATTTCTAAGGATGTGCACAGCCGACGCATTTAACCAACGCTTGGGATGTATAGTCGCTATCATGCATTAACATACAAGTAGTTAACAGCAAGTTTATCTCCAGCCTAAGCTTCTCCAGCTACATCACATCTGTCTGACAGTCAAACTAAGCCACACCCCCAATAATGCAAATATATGCATGCACTCTTTGCCTTAGTATCTTCAAAATGAGTGAGGCTGTAAACATGTTTAATGCTGCTGTGAAAACAGGCGTTACAACACAGATTTTAAAGGGGTCTTCTTCACAAGCTGAACGTCTACATTGGCTTCATTTTCAACACTAGGGGTCGCAGCTTGGGGGGATTAATCAGATGCATGCAATAAATGGTGCAAGGGTTTGTTTACAACTGGGCAGTGACTTAAAGATGAATCATGAAACCCCCTAAGGGGAAAAGGATGCAGACGAGGGCCAAGACATGCAGCATGACTTGGTGATCTCTGCACAGCCAGGTTTATCCTCGTTGGTCTTTGTAGAGCTCCAACATGATGTGATTGCATTAAACTGATGAAGTACTGAGTGTCGTCAAATCCCTCATGACTCAGCCTCACCTAATGTACAGGTCCAAGTCTGAGACCATATCTGCCCTCCTTTTCATGAGATGCCTCTTTGTTGTGCTGAGCGGTTCTTCAAAGAGGGGTCAGAGGTTCTTCAGTCCAGGTCTTGATGGAAGATGACACCTTTTCTCCGCGATGGAGAGGACACAGGAGGTCTTTCTTCAGATCTCTGCTGTGTGCTCAGGTCCAGTGTAAAACTAGCGAGGAGGGGTGGAGGGGGTGTCCTGATCATCCTGTTAATCCACATAATCCCCTGCTGCTGACGGACGAGGCCTAGCTGTGTGTGTTTGAGTGTGTGCGTGTGTGTGTGCATGCATGCAACATGCTGTTTGCACATTCTACCTCTCTGCCGTCCAGCTGCAGCTGCTTTGGATGAAACTAACGGGGATGCACAGTGAAGAAGAAGGATGATCGATAGCTGTGAGAAGTGATTTCCTCTCTAATTACTAACTCCAGCTCACCTGCCATCAGCGCAAACTGAACTCCAAAAGTCTAAGCACGTCTCGTTCTTGGATGCCCTTGTTGTATAAGAACTTGGTGTACCAGCATTGAGTTCTTGGCCAAAAATGAAGGACTATTCAATTTCATATTAGTTCAGGAGAGTTCATGCATCATGTCTTTTGCAGGAATCAGCAGCAGGATTGTGTAGCTCACACTCCGTCTAGAATAAGTGTGAATATTTCATTATAAAGACACTTAGCACAGGGAGCTCTTACTGTATATGTTAGCCAGCAAACTCCCATAACACATCTGATTCATGGAATGAACATGGCAGTGAAATCATCGCACGGCTCTGCCTGCTAAAGCATTACAAAGACAACTGAGGATTTCTAGGTCAGGCTAATAATTGGAAAAACTGACTACGGTTGTGGATTTTCTTATGTTTCATAGACCACAGTTTGTTTCATTACCTCAAAAAAAAATATTTCCACCAACTAGTATTTAGCATTTCTGTTGGGGTAGGAAATCTGAGGTCTTAAAATGCAAGTGTGCTACTTTACTGGTGTCATGCGTAAGGTGGATTGGCAAAAGCAGCCTGAGCACAGAAAGCCCACTGTAGTTGCAACACCGTCTCTGGACACATTATCAATCGGAGGGCTGCCAAGTTCAACACGGACAGACTGGAGGGGAAGAGTTCAGGGAGAGGAGCACGCCTCCTTTGGCCTGGGCTGTTACGCTTCAGGGTCCCACAGACGACAGAACCCAAATGGATTCTCCAGATATTTCTACGCAAACAGCCACTGGAACATGTGGCGACCGACGGGGAGGAAAAGGAATGACAGCGAGAATATGAGAGAGCGAGAGAAACAGAGGAAGACAGGGAGCAGCATATTTTCCAAGGCACGGCACCCTGCTGCTAAAACCTCATCGTCTTTTCAGTAAAAAGGATGGAGTGTTCGTGAAATACAGCTCGTTTGCAACGCAGAAAAATGTGGCATTGATAGATGGACGCGGTGCAGCTCTGTGACTGAGCGGTGTAAGGTAATGCGGGAAAGACAAACACGTTCCCCGGACCACAAAAAGGTCTGTTCCTGCTTAAGAAGTGTATCCTGCACGGGGATTCAAGACTTACATTGGCCTCCGTTCAACACTTTCTCATGAGATGAATATGGACAGTAGTGCTTTACTTCTACGGCCTGTGAGACACATTTACGAAGCTGTAGTACAACCTCTCTGAGCGGCCAAGAGTTAGTCACATTCTCACATCATCCCATCTCTGGACTGCATCAAACCCTGTCCAAAGCTTGACGCCAGAACTGCAGACTCTTTCACAAACCTTCAACCTCAGATAGAAATCACTACAGAGGATGAACAGTTTGTTGATTTTGAAGGAGAAGAATCCAATCAACACCTTCAAAACAAATCCCTGAGTGTGATTCTTCCTTACAAAGATGCTAAATATGATTCATGATTTACTAGAAAGTCCTTTAGACCACATATTCCATAACCGTCCTCTGTCTCTTACCCTACATGTAGAGAACACGGCCATTTATTCAAGAGAAGTGTGGCAGCAGAGTGAAGTCAAAGACCAAAAAAGTCTAAACTGGCAGAAAACTGGCGATGGAGCGGGCTGTCATGACCACTTCACAGCGTGCGGGTGTTGCCAGCAGCATCTGGACGAACAAGACTCGCAGCTTTTGCAGCAGCTTGGTTTCTCTCCAACAGCTCCCTGGCAAACATCGCACAAAGGGCCCGATGCAGAAAATGATGTTGACTGGCGCTGGAAAAGCTGCATGCACGGCCGGAGGAATGTGGCGGCGGTGGTTTGGTTGGGAGCAGCAGCAAGGTGCATGGTGACACGAGTGCCAGACAAGACGTTGGTATTGGATGATTCAGCAAAAAAAATTCTGTTTGCGTTGAATGACATACTGTAGTGTTCTGTGCCGCTGTTTGTGAGCGTTTCTATGATGTTCTTGTACGGCAGAAAGAATAATATGGGAGTGTGGTTTAGGCCGGACAACTGACTCAAAGGATTGGCTGTTAGGGGAAGGGTCAGGGGTTGGACTGGACTCTGGTGACGTACTGGTTCACAGCTGAAACCTGTCCATGCAGCTGCAGATTGGTCTCGCCACTTTCTTTATAAGTGCTCTTAAATAACACGCCTCAAATACTCTGCACAGAGAAGATGGGCACAGGAAGTGGTCCAGCCAAGGACCCAATTTACTTTGCATCCAACTGCAAATCCACCAACCCGATTTGCAGGTACAGCTTTGGGATACCAAAGGGAAACCAAAGTTTGGACACTTCGGCATTAGGTTTTCCAGAAAGCAATCATTTTGCCGGGTTTTCGTTCTTGTTTGGTGATAGCGTTGTATGATCAGAGCTTCAGGATACTTCCCTCACTATTGAACGGTTTCTGAAGCAAAGGAGGGCCACCATCCTTACATCATATGTGCTTTAACCACACAGATGACAAAGTGATTTCATCCATTGGCTTCTGAAGACTAGCTATGAAGCCAAACGATGGTGGTCGCCATATTGGAAATGCTGACTCAACTTAACTTAAGGAGCTGAGGCAGACCCTCAGCCTTCTGGCAAAGTGAGCCTTCCTGTCAGTCAAGTCCGCCACTATCAAGCCTGATTGTGCAGAACTCCAATGTTCCTAATATCAGTCTGTAAACATGTTTATTGTCCTGTAAACATTGACATTTTAACATGAGTGTTAATGGTGTCTCCTTTACTTTTGGAGCCAGCCTCTAGTGGACACTGGGGGAACTGCAGCTTTTCAAGGCTGCTTGATTTTAACAGCTTAACATTTGAAACTATCCTCAATGCTTTTCTAAAAGGATGTCATCGTACCATGACCAAATTACAAAACCTGCAGGATCATCAACGGCTAAAAAGCATTCCCTCCCAGAACAACAAGTCAGCGATTCAGCAAGAATCCAAGACCTGGTTTAGTGACCAGTTTGTAACCACTCTCGTGGCGTGGATGCAGGGATGGCAGTGATTTACGTTTGCTCCACCGCTTTGATCTAAACTGAGCATCTTACGATTTGATGGATGTTGATTCAAAGAAAAGGAAATATGTTACATTGAAATGTAAAGAAAGCTTCTAGTAGCGTGATAGACAGCCCAGAGAGTTTATTTATTTAAAGAAATGCCTCTAAGTAAATACTCAATCTTTGTTTGGATTTTTGGGGTGGCCAATCAGATTTTAAAGGGGGCGTGGCCACACCATGGAAATGCCTCTGCAGTAAAGAATGTAAATCCATTGAATTTCCACATTTCAGGATGAAGCATCATGATTTTGGTGCCTTCAGTTTAAGGAGCGGCCAAAACGTGATTGACAAAGAGCACAGTCAAAATATACCAAAGTACCAATTTATACTTGCATGAACTTTTTCACAGTACTCTTAATGAAATGTTCTCATCTCTCAGTCTTTTAAAGGCTTCAAACTTGCATCACTGCAGACTGACTAGATCTGCATCTTCTCCCTGCAGGACTGAGGCTGGGATTCAAAGACTGGCCCCGTCTTGGCCCCCGATCCTACGTCATTTACCAGACTCTCAAAAAAAAGTGTATCAACAAACCGCTCTGGAAAAAGGAAGCAACTACAAATGCATTCTAGATGCTGCTGCTGATTTCCCCCAGAAATCTTATATCTTCTTTTTCAAACTGGCAGCTGACAAAGTCGACCACATGTGGAAAATCTTTCATAACTTTGGGACCCAACCAAACCATTAACAGTAGATTGTTTTGTCCAAACTGCGCAGAGGTAAGAGGGACAGGCATGACTTTTGAAGTAATACGAAGGTCCTCCAGGACATTCAGAGCAAATTGGTTTAATCGATGGACGCCAGCCAAAGAAATATGAATAATGAGGTTATAAACTTCAGCTCTGCAGCGTCTGAGCCAGCTATATTGTGAATGCACAGTCACACTGTACGTCTCTCTGACAGGAAGATCATGATACATGTCCTGAGGTGGAACATTGCACCTAACTCCGGTAGCTCCATATATCCTGTGCTGTTCTGGGCTGGGTTATACCCTTAATGGAAAAATCTGAGATTTAAATCCTGGATTGTTGGTGGAGGGTTTTCTTTGGGTCGCTTTCCCTTCTCTGGTGGAAAAAAAGAAAAAACTGCACAGCAACATTTAGTTTCTACCCCTCCTTAAGTTTCCACTTTAAGCCCTTTGCCCGTGGGCACCTCTGGGATTCGCCACCAACTCTATAGCTACTTATCATATTTCATATTTCATTTAGGTTTGCTTGTTCAAAATCTGGGCATCTGTCCATCACTGAGCGTTCAAACAAGGCCTGAATGTGAACATGAAGAGGGGATGTAACAGTGGAGGAGAAGTGACTGAAGGAAGAAAGGGAACATTAATGCAGGGAACGTCAAGACAAGATGTCAAACCGGCTGCTTTTTTATTTATGAGCTCGCTGGAGGTGGAGAGCTCTGGGACGGATACAGCCAACCTTTATGAATAAATAAAAAGGTGCACTTACTGAAATAAAAGCCCCTCTCTCCACACACAAACTGCAGCGTGTCGACCAGCTCCGCCCCGCACAGGGTCTCTGGGCCCGCCCCTGTTGCCGTCGGAGTCAGGGTGAGGACGCACAGCAGTAGTGAGAGGGTGTGGCTACAGGAGATACAGCACATCGCACTCTGCAGCACAGGGAGAGAGAGAGAGAGAGACAGCTTTAACATTTGCACTGCTCTTAAAGACAGAGCATCATCACAAAGAGAAAGATTTCCATTCACACACAAAAAAACTTTGAAAGTCAGTGCTCTCACTTTACGCTCCTGGCAACAGTTCAGATCTGCTGCGACAGTTAGTGGCTCAGTGCCTTGCTCGATGGCACATCACTGGTGGCAACACCAAACGTTTCCCACATAAAACCAGCGAGCTGAAAGCTTGTTTCCCTAACTTCCAGGTTCCCCTCTGCCAAACAGGGAGGTATAAACGGCATAAAAGTGGCCACAGATGGTAACTTTACAGGGTTTTTGGAGATTGGAAGGAAAATGTATTAAATCCAAAGTTGCACTTGGTGCCAGAGTCAAACAGTCAAACAGGAGCCTGACTCATGAGCTCTGGTGCTCCGGAGCGCCTGTGCGCTAAAGAGCAGAGCGCGTCCAAATTGAAAACACACATTTCTCCTTATCACATCGCTCCCCAGCTTCTGGATATATCCTCACAAGTTTCAAACAATCAAAATCAAACAATGCATTCACGATTGCACTAATATGCACTTGTTAATGCGTGTTCAGCGCCTCTCTTTGTGCCAGATAAACAGCTGTCTGCGCGTTTTTACGCACAAACTAGAAGTGGTTCAAAAATTCAAAAAAGCAGAATAGGAGATGCAAAAAGCTGCAGGGATCTTTCCGAGCCACACTGTGAGATGGAAAACTGCTCTGCCGCCAAACCCAGGCGAGGAAGCTGAGTGGGCCAAAAATACATAATAAAAGGAATAAACTCAGGACAATATCCACCTACTGTATCTCCCAACAACCCTAACCCACAGCGTCCACGCACTCAAGTGTTCACGTTAAAGCGCTCCCACTCTCTGGTCTTCCCTGCAGCAGGTTAGATATTTAGCTCTTAATAAATGCAGACTCAGCAGTCATTACTTTGAAAGTTGCACAGCTGCATTCGGACTTTCTGGTGGAAAAGAGCGCAGGGCGCACAGAAGCGCTGAGGATCAAACATCCATTCATCCGAGCACAGAAACTCATGCACGATTCATGTCAAGATCCACTCATGCAAAAAGTCAATTAAAGCAAAAAGAGGATAAAATAATATGTCATAAAAATAACAAACACATGCAGCAGAGTTTCTCTATATCAGACTAAAACAGATCAAAAGCTGAATAAATCGTGCAGGTAAAAGCAGTCAAATTAGAATAATGTGCTCTTTATTGCTTCAGTTTTAACTAGGATGCTCTGTGCAGTAAGTGTGCAAGGTGATAATGTAAAGTGTCAAAGGAAATCAGGTAAGTTACCTTGAAGACATCACATAAATGCCACTGAAAGGAAAGAGCGCTAGACATCCCCACGGGTCTCCGCAAGACAAAGCCCGGCGAAAAGGAACTTGTTTGAAGTCATTAAAAACGGGGAGAAAGAGGATGAGATGCGGGCAATGTCACATCTCAATATTCCGACTTTGTTCCATTGCGCAGGCTCGTTTTGGAGAAGTGAGATTTAGCGAACAGGAGACGGATTTAGAGAGAAAATCCCTCACATTTATCTACATTACACAGACATTTTCAACAGGAAACAGCTGGGGCAGCATTTGCCTCCTACTCGTCCTAAGTTATTCATTAAGGATTTTGGGCACATATTCAAATAACGTCATTTCTCTTTTTTTTCTCAGAACGGGATTGAATTTTGATCTCTCTCTAAGACTTGGTTAGTAGTTCAGATCAAGAGAGAAAAAGCGGTGCAGCAGCAGCAGCAGCAGCAGCACACACTCACACAACACGATATTTTATGAAAGCTGAACAAGGAGAAGTTAAAAGACAAGAAGGAGGTTAAGGTTTGACTGCTGGGTGTCGTGCGTAATTTGGCACCGCGCAAATGTACCCAGTCTGATTCAGTACAGGTTTTTTGACTTAGTTTACTAACATGAATATGCAATAAAAAGCTAAATGAAGGAGAAGAAGGAAAGAGTGAGTGTGTTTTATTTCATTTAAGAGCAAATATATGATACAAAGAAGAAGAAGATCTCCTTTGGAGTCGTTTTCTTCCCAAACTTTGCGCATCTGTGCAGCATTTTCTGCATTTTCTCACAAAGAGAAGCAGCTGAGTCCAGCTTCTGTGCAGGACTTGCGTGTACACGTGCAGGTTTGTCTGCAAATGATTGATGGTTTCACAAACTGAGTGACTGATGTCAAAGAAGTGTGGAAAAACAAACAAAAACACGTGATTTGAAGACAAAAATTCGACTATCAGCACAGTTCCCTTGATTTCAGTCACCTTCTCAAAGCAAACTGAACCGGATGCTTTCCTACTGGACTCACAAACACTTAAAGGTACCCAGTTTGGGGCCCCAGTGCTCCCACTGTGTTGCAGGGTAAAAAAAAAAAAAAAGCCTCAGCAGTGACAGACCACAGCTTCACACGAGCCGAGGGCTTAAAGAGACTTGTTTTCAGCACTGATCCAACCACTAAACATGAGATCAGTGCTGCGACCCAATCATAAAACAGGACACCAGCGCGTATCCCAGCATGCTCGGCCGGTGTGTGTCAGAGCAGCACAGCGCAGTGGTCGGATCCAAAGGGGGCCGGAGCCAAAGACACGCAACAGTTAGGGTCGCTGGGGTAAAGTGGGTCAAAACTGCAGGCACGATCAAATGTCCCCACATGACACGGACAGCTCTGCATCACTCTGATGGAGCTGAAGCTGCTGAAGCGACCCGCACCCAAACTGAAACTGCATGAGGGGTTTCAAACAGGAGGTTCGAGGCCCCGAAAGAGGACGCATGAAACATGTAGGTGGTCAGCAGGTGAAGGAGACAATCTGTTAAAGCAAATTTTATTTTTCTTGACTCCTGACACACTCCTGCTGCTCTGATGAACTAGAAACATCAAATAAAGATCCTCAAAGAGAAACTGAAACTACAATGCATTTATTGAACCAACACCAGATCTGTTTCAGAGAGCGACTGATTTGTTTTAAAGAGTCAGAGAGAAGAAATTATTACGGTTGGAGCTGTAAGTAGAGATAGGATTGTTTCTACCAGTGGTTGTTTTAGAAAGAATTCACTGTCAGTTCAGTTGAGACTGCTTTATTTTATCAGATGTTTATCCAAGTAACAGTCAT
>NC_048292.1:3573974-3716474 GCF_009762535.1 Notolabrus celidotus
ACCTTTTAATGACTGTCTTTTGCTTTTTGTGATGCCAAAGTGACTGAAAGAAAAATGTCCCTGATATCTGGCCCGTGAGTCAGCGAAACAAATTATAACACCAGCTGTTTAAATATAATCTGTCTTTATTGTGAAGTGTATGCGCCTGTTTGAGCCCTGTCAAAGAAGAATTTCTGCCACCATCTGGGGCAGACAATAAGCTCTATCTATCTATCTATCTATCTATCTATCTATCTACCTATCTATCTACCTATCTATCTATCTATCTATCTATCTATCTATCTATCTATCTATCTATCTATCTATCTATCTATCTATCTATCTATCTGTCTATCTATCTATCTATCTATCTATCTATCTATCTATCTATCTATCTATCTATCTATCTATCTATCTATCTATCTACCTATCTGTCTACCTACCTACCTATCTATCTATCTATCTATCTATCTATCTATCTATCTATCTACCTATCTACCTATCTACCTACCTACCTACCTACCTACCAACCTATCTATCTATCTTTGAATTTTCTGCTCTATTTCAGGAGAGAAAAACACCCCTAATGTTACAGTCAAACTCATTCTAACTCCTGCATTTAAAACAAGCTTTTATGGCGCCAAATGAATAAAAAAGTATTGCATAAAAATGTGTCTCTTTACATTAAATTAACTGAATATCTTTAAGTTGCAGACTGTGTCAAACAAAGTCAGTCATAAAACATTTTTTGGAGTTTATTCTGTCGTTTTCTGACGTCCCTTTTTTATTCATGAACTTTGTTTATTAGAATTTTGTGACATAATTTGACGGTTGTGTTGAATACTTGTAATTAATAGAGTCAGAATCAGGATCAGAAATATTTGATTTATCCCGGGGAGGGAAATTCGGTCATTACAGAGCTCTTATGAACAGTATAAGAAAGTCAAAATATTAATAGAAGAAGGAATAAAATAAGACATAAATACGAATAAAATAAAATAAAATAAAGATCAAATTAGATCAAATAGAATAAAATAAAAACAATAAAGTATATAAAGAAGCGCAGAATAATTAGAATTATCTATGTAAAAAAAGCAAATGAAGGAGATATATACAAGGATGTTAAATAATAATAATAATGTAATATAACAATAACAAGACAATAAATTCCTTCAATAATAAAAAAAATAATAATACATTTAAAAAAATTAAAAACAAACAAATACTTAATGATAATAATGATTATCAATATTTTCTGACGTCTCTTTTAAAAGGAAGAAAAACATCCCAGATTTTTGCAGCTCTCACATTCATTAATGCATTTATATGGTGCTTTTACTGAGTATTAACGCAGGTCAGGGAGATACAGATTTTATATTTAATGTGTCTTAAACTCTCCTTACTACATTTCTTTTCTCTGAAGTTTGAATCTGATAAAACATGAATATTATCCTGCTGTATTTCAAGGCCAGAAAATCACTACAGCTGTATTTTTAAGCACACGCATATATGGGTTTTAGTCAAACAGCCCACGTTTGTAATGGTTTGAAATGTTTAATGCAGAAGCACGTTGCCTGTGTTCGGTGTCTAGGCTCCAACCTCCTCACTCCTTGCAGGCTTATTTAAAGTGCAGAAACCCGAGGAGTGATGAGATAACATCTTAAACCACCTAGCCGGAGCCTGCAGGTGGATGCTGGGGAGGTGGTGGGACTGTGAGTTTGAGTGCAGCACTGGCGCAGGGCAGTGGAGGCAAAGACAGACTGGACATTGCAGCTTATATTGAGCTTTTGTCAGGTGAGACATCAGTGCAACATTTAGTAACCGAGCCTGTCAAATGTATAAAAGGAAACTGAGCTTTCACACTGCAGAGTGAATCTAAAAGTAAAACATTGTGTATTTCCTGTCTCTCCAATCCTCTGTCTTACATAACACTGACTGCATCTCATTATTTCCAATGTGTTGATTTTTCTGCTTCATTTCAAGAAACACAAATGGCCCTGATTTTTATGCAGCCACATTTTTTATGCACACTCATATTGACTCAGTCTGACTCACACATTTAAACGGCGTGTGCACTGAGCAAAATGCAGGTCAGGGAGATAGATGCTACCACCCCCCTGATGATGCATTCACTGGCGAAAACAAGCCAGAAACACAAACTGTATTCTGATGAGGGTACCAGGCAGCCTCTGGGACTTGATGATGGATTGTGGGTATGGATGAGATTGAGCGCGTTCTATGCTTTTTTAAGGGGAGTGTGGGAAAAACCTGCAGCCCAGAAGCCGGAGGATTATGTACTTTGAATGTGCAGAAGCAGGAGCGGTATCATGCTGCTGCCGTGTGTAGGTGTGCATTAGCATAGGTGGATGAGTTCTTGGCTGAGTTAACTTGGCGCTGCCTGATACGCCTGAATACCTCCAAACTCTGCTCTCAATGACGACTGGGCTCCGAGACTGACGCTCTTAAACGCATGAGGAGTGTTTTTCTGTGAGCTTACATTAACATGTTGTGAAATGATGCTGTTAGGAGACGGCTTGTGAAAATATCCAACAAAAAGACTGTGCAGACAGTTGCACAAGCCCTCTTTGTTACACCTGGGTGCAGCAGCAGGTGAGTGACAATGCAGCATTGTTCAGAGGCACTTTGAGGGCTTCTGTTTCTGTGAGAGCTACTTTAAGATCAACATTTGAAGACTGGAGGAATGAGGACCACTGTCTAGACTACAGTTCTCTGGGTCCACACAGATATCATTATAAGTTTTTAGACCTCTGATTCCAGTGTAATAAAAAACAGAAGAATATGTTTTTATCATGTTCCCACTCAAAGTACTTAGCCCAAAGAAAATTCTTCAGCCTTAGACTTCAGAACAAGGTCTACTAAAACCCCAAACAAACACTCAAAGTTTACGTTCTTAAAATATGAAGCCCATGCGGATGTGCTGAAAACTGCAGTTCGGGGGGGCTGGTGGCCTAGCGGTCTAAGCGCCCCACATACGGAGGCTATAGTCCTCATTGCAGAGGTCGCCCGTTCGACTCCTGGCCGCAACCATTTCCTGCATGTCTTCCCTCAATCTCCACTCCCCACATTTCCCACATTTCTCTCTTCAGCTGTCCTATCTCATAAAGGCAAAAAAAAGAGGCCAAAATAGAACTTTAAAAAAGAACTGCAGTTCATCGAGCGTCCACTAGAGGCTGGCTGCAGAAACACAGGAAACCACATACACACCCATTCAATCAAGAAGTTTGACATTTTTTATATCTTGGTATTTTCAAAGATATTACAGTTACAAGTTTTGGCCAAATAAGGGCATGCCTTGATTGACAGGCGGGCACCCTCTAGCTGTTAGAGAGGAGGCTCAAAGCCCGCCTCTTTACCTCACACTAGCTCAGATGACGTTAGGTTGTGTTCAGTATTTCCAATATGGCACCCGCCAACAATTGGCTTCAGAAACAGAAGGGTGATGTCATGTAACTTCTTCCAAATTTCAAGGACTTCTCATGGCATCAGGAAGGAGACTACGCAGTCTCCGGGCCAGAACCAGAACCAGCAGACTGAGAGACAGTTTTATCCACCAGGCAGTCAGGATGCTGAACTCTCTCCCTGTTTTGCCCCCTCTTCCCATAGTGCCCCCTTCACAGACTTAACCCGGTCACTGACCCCCCCCCCCTCCCCCAAATCAACGCGGAGGTCTGTCATCCTCAGGACTGAAACGCACACACTCACTTTGATTTTAAAATGCATTATAGCAAAGTTTTTGCACTGTTTTAAACTGTATTTTATTATTTTTATTAACTTACTTCTTATCTTTTTCTAGCTTAAGATAAGATAAGATACGATACTCCTTTATTCGTCCCACAATGGGGAAATTCATGGAGTTACAGCAGCAAACAAAAAGAAGAATTTCAACAAGAATATATATAGAAAAAAATGTTCATCAAAGACGACAGCTTGGCCATAATTCTCCTGTCAGCCACCACCTCCACGGGGTCTTTCCTATGTTTATCTGTTGTTGTTGTCGTTGCTAGGGTCTGAGAGAGAAATGCAATATCAAATCCTCAGTATGTCTAGTGCAAACTGCAGTTTATTTGACAATAAAGAAGACTTTGAACTTAGACTTTGATGGCCTTGGTTTAAAGCAGGGGTTCCCAAACTTTTTAGCCCACGACCCCCAAAATAACAGTGCTAGAGACTGCAGACCCCCTATTGTCCTGGGGTGGTTCGATGTTGCTCAGGGTTACATGCAAGAACTAGTAGGCCAATCCAAAAAACCTACATATTTCTTTTTCATTTAATAAACGTTATAGGAAGCATAATTTCCTCACGGGTCATATGGCAACAAAGTAAAGAAGAATGTTTTTATTTGCATGGTTTTATCTCAGATTAGCAACATATTTTTGCATGTTTACAACAATGAATAAAACATACAATTTTAGATCATTCTAAATTTTGATTATGTTTCGGAAGCCATATCGTGACCCCCAGATCAGTGTCTCCCGACCCCCATTTTGGTAACCTCTGGTTTAAAGTTACAATGAGGTTAAGAGTTAAGCTGGATTACGGCCGATGTAAGAAGTTAATTGGAGTGACCTCCATTGTGGATTTACATTTGTAGCTCTGGATTGGATTTCACAGGTTAATGGCGTTGATACTAGCCAGATAAACATCGTTCATAATACGTTTAGACTGTAATTACATTCCCTGCTGTAACCAATTACACACACTGCTATTCATTTTGTGATATGAAGCTAAAGCAGAAAGGTCAGCCTTGATTCATTACTGAAACCATGCTTTGGTCATACGACAGAAAGGATTAGGTTGAATCAGAAACATGGGCAGGAGTGGGAAAAGTTCCTGCAGAGTCATGATGTAGAGCTGTAAATGCACCTGAGGAATGATGGGCTGTGGGTTTACATGTGTGTTTAGCTGCTGCAGAGAAGGGGAATGTTTTATAAATCAATCAGTGTTTTTCTGTCACTCCCTCAAAGAGTGAATTCAACGTCAGACTCCAGTTTACGTTAGATTAAAAGTTCAGAGAGGAGTTAAAACATTCATGTACCTGTGAGATTTAAAGCTGCTCCCACAGGTGCAGTAATACAAACATGCACTGGCGTCACTGTGTGTCCAGGCACCTGTTTGTGTGCCGATTTTCACGCCCTCCCAGCGCCGGTTTCTGTCAAGATTTGGTAAACAGAGACTGTGATGCAACCTGTCTACAACCCGCTTTGCCTCTACAAGTCTGTCACGTCAGCCAAGAGGGCCGCGGGATGACGCAAAGCTGGTTCAACCAGACATGTGGCGTCGCAGAGTAAAATAAACATGGTGCAGAAACAACAGAGGGTCGTTTGTTATTGTGCACAAGCATGTTGAAGCTACAGGTGTTCACATGTGTGGAGGCAGAGGACTGAGTGGGAAAATGTTTGTTCTGCATAAATTAATAATCTGTCTAATAGATGACTCAGTTTCAGTTTGAACCTCACTAAAAACAACACTGTGTGTGAGTCCTTGGAGCCTGTTTGTAGGTCTCAGCGGAGGCGGGTGGCACTTCTTGTTTGTATTTTGTCTCACAGAGCACTGCTGTGTATTGATTTTATAATCCTTGCCCTCTCCTGAATAAGTTCTCCTTCACACAATCCAGAGCATTTGGGTCTAATTGATATAACAAGGCTGCACCAAGGTCAGGAGAGTGGCACTTAAATACAAAGCTTCTTATTGCTACAGCAGGGGGAGTGTTTCACCCTCAAAGAGAAGCACCTTTATCAGCTTCAGTCTGTAGGATCTCGACTTAACAACATTGATAATATCTTTCACATGATGTCACAGTGTTGTACTCAAGTCCAGGACCCTTATTGGACTCTGATTTTCCGGACTCGTGAATCTACTTGGACTTGGCCACTGATGACTGAGACTTGAGGAGGACTCTGGTTGTGATTTTTTACCTTTTAAGGGGTCTTTATAATAGAAAATGAAAATAATAATTGGGCGCTGGTGGCCTAGCGGTCTAGGCGCCCAATATACAGAGGCTGTGGCCCTCGTCGAAGAGGTTGCTGGTTCGATACCCGGTCGTGACCATGTGCTGCATGTCCCTCCCCACTCTCTGCTCCCCATGTTCCCTGTCTCTCTTCAGGTATCCTGTCCATTAAAGGCAAAAATGCCCAAAAACATAACTTTAAATTAAAAAATAATATTAATGATGACTCAATTTGGATTCTTCTCTTTTGACTCTGTCTCAACTTGGACTTGAACACTGAGGACTTGAGACTCCTGGTTTGGTGACTCGACTATAACATCGCGGTGTCATCTGTATCTCTGTTGACTTGTTGAAACAATAAGTAAACAAAGAAATGTTGCATGATTTATGACCACCATATGAAGGAGTGGTGGCAGCTCGGTTCACAGCCTCCCTGCAGACCAGCAGTACATTCTAAAAGAGTCAGATTTTTATTTAGAACTACTTTATTATATTCTTTTTCACATTTCAATTCATCTCTTGGTGAAACCTGAAGGGAATCCAAGAAGGCCAGCTCAGTCCTGGACCCTGTGGAGGTGGTGGCTGACAGGAGAGTTATGGCCAAGCTGTCGTCTCTGATGGACATGCTTTTTCTATATATATTCTTGTTTTGTACACCTTCTTGTTTGCTGCTGTAACTCCACGGATTTCCCCATTGTGGGACGAATGAAGGAGTATCTTATCTTATCTTAGCTAGCTGAGGACTTAAAAAGAAGCAAGCAGCTCCGTTAGCAGCCCCTCCTCACATCCTGTGACTGACGACGTCTTGGGAAAATTAGTCACCAGGTGTGTCTGTCCTCCCAGTAAATTCCTTGTGCTCTGTATACCATGACTCAGCAAAAGAAACCAACATCAAACATAACTTTACTCTGGGTTTTCATGTTCAAATCTTCAATTTCAGGGAGCAGATCCTCAACACAAACTAATAATATAATCTATTCATCTCCTCCAGCGCTCTGTCCAACTGCAGTTCAGAAGAGCTTTTAAAAATAGACTCCAGTTTTGTCTCCGGCTCTATAGAATTAAAATGCCACTGCCTTTAGAGGAGTTAAAGCAGCCAGGTATTCTGGTGACTAACCACATTCATAATAGGAACAGTTATATTTAGCAGAATGCAATCCCCCTAAATCACCCACGACTGTCACTTTCCGGAAAACAGAGAAACCTGCTAGTTCAAACAAACGCCCACACGACAGCAGCAGATTTAGCTGCATACCTTTAAGATTCCTGATTATTATTTAGCATTAGAATTAGTCATCCTCTTGTTTTTGAGCTGCTTCATTGGGAGAGTTTTTGGTGCAGAGGATAAGAGATCAGCGTTAACATCAGAACAAGAAGCCGGATGAGGTTTGAGGAAGACGTCACTGATGCACTGACTGCATGGAGCTCAACTTCTACTGGGAGCTTTCATTCCTGTCTGTCTTGCAGTCGTTATGAAAGACTTCATGTCAGTAGGAGGAAGTGTTCCTGCCTACAGAAAAGCAGAGCACTGAATTGCTAAATCCTTACATGAGTCAAGTTTACAGGCGCTCTGACTGATGGGTAACACTGTAGTGAGACTGTGTCGCTGTCGCCGCTGTTTCTCAATGGGCGGCCATTGAGAAACAGCTTACGTAACCGTGGGCTTTAAAACAATTGCAGGCTGTGTGCGAGTTGGCGTTTGCAGTTGTCAAGTCGAGATTAAGTAGAGTAGTCGGTACAATAATGGAGAACAGGGGGAGGGTGGATGTGTTCAAGTGTTATTTTAGCAGAAGTGTGGGTTGAATCACAAAGGGTATCCCCAAGAGCTGCCGCCTAAAACTGTCGATTCTAATCTAAAAAAAAATACAAAGAGCTGGCCCACATTTTTCGGTCAAATATCTGGACTTTTATTGAGCTGAGCTGTTCACAGAGCAGTGCAGGAGCAGCAGAATGACTAAACACTTTACAGAGTTGGGCTTATAATCACTCCTCAGTAGTCAATGGTGGCCTCAACAACAAAACTAAACCTTTTTATCATCATGTTTTTAAAATAAGTCATAATGAAGCAGTTTTATGTTAAAAATCCACGTTTCTTTAATGCTTCTTTAATTACTCCTTGGAAAGAGAATGTCTGAAGGGGCTGCGAGCTGAGCTGCACCTTAGCTTTATCTTAAAGGTACAGTGTGTGGTTTGGGGAATATTTAATGATATCTATGGTTAGATCAAGCAGCAACCTCCGGTCTAAAAATATGAGGCCAATGCAGAAGTGCTAAAAACTGCAGTTCCTCTGGTGTCCACTACAAAAAACATGTAGTCTGGGTAGCTCATTTCTCGATCGGCACACACTGTACGGGAGTGAATTATTTCTAACAAGACAATTTCGAAGATATTAAGATTATGAGTTTTGCATTACAAGAGGCACAGCTGACTTGATTAACAGGAGGGAACACTCTGTTGGTGAGTAGGCTCAAAGCCCGCCTCTTTACGTCACACTCGCTCAACAGCAGTTATGTTGAGTTCAACCGCCGCCGATTGGCCTCTAAACGGCGCTTTAGAAACAGATGGGTGACGTCACGGATACTACGTCCATTATTGATACAGTCTATGGGTTAGATTCAAGGGAGAGGTTCCGGTGGCTGGTGGTGAGGCTTTCAGCAGTGTGACTGCCCCCTGGTGGCTGGCTGCAGTATAGGTCAAAAAATCTGTCTCCCCCATTCATTTTAATGGGGGAGCAGTCAAACTTTAAAAAATAAATACACGTCGTACGAATGTTTCTCCCATGCGCATGCTGTGGTGATATGTTGTTAGTATTTGACTGTTTTGTGTTCAAGGAAAAAGTTTCTTTTTCGTTAGTTATTAGAGGTTAAAAAACGGGGTTTTACTTCCTGTTTCCTTTGATTCACAGCCGCTGTAGAGTGAAACTCCAAAGGACACACAGCGTCTTGTGACGTCACGCTGTAGGGCGGAGCTTGTTACAGTGGCTTCACAGGCTCTGGCTGCACAATGGCGGCGACCAGGAGAGGGATTTTTTGGCTTCAGAACCGTACAACGGGAAGAGGCGGAGCAACGCTGTCCATTTTTATTTACAGTCTATGGTTAGATTCTAGATTGTTCTAGTTTGCACGTAAAGAGGGGCTGCAAGCTGAGCTGCTGTTAGCTTGTTTAGCAGTGCTCAGCTCACTGTTTATGATCCCTGAGTCTCTTCTCCAAAACCATCAGGCTTGAAGTCTGATTAAAACATTTATTGATTTAGTCACAATGAAACACTCAGTATCTGTACAACCCTCGTTAGGGAAGTCAGCTCTGCTAGCCCAGTTTTTGTGAAATTGAGCCAACTCACTGTCAAAACAACCGTCTGCTTAAATTATTTAGAGAAAAAAAGAATGTGAGGACACAAACACAAAAAGCTAATCTTGCTAACAGCAACCTCTCAAAGAAAACACAGGCAGTCATCATGAGGCTGCGAGCTGAGCTGCTGCTAGCTTGCTTCAGTGTGCTAAGTGTGTTTTTAGGAAAACAACCCTTTGCTTCATTTCCTACCCTGTTCTCTACTCTCCACATGTCCTGTCTCTCTTCAGCTGTCCTCTCAATAAAGCCTTAAGTATCCCAAATATAGATTTAAATTGACTCTCAAAGAGGTGCCAAAAAAAAGTACAAATATAGTCCATTTTTTACATTTATAGATGAGTCTAGTTGCATACAGCCCTAACATTCCATGAACTCCACTACCCAGAATGCTTAGCGTCCCTATTATTGGCCTATTTGTGTCGCTGTGGCACCAGATGGTTCTCCCCAGAGCAAGGAGCCTAATTTCCCATCACCACCTGGGAACAGCCAGAAACTGATCCGGCACTCACCCATCATTAATTAAATGCTGTAGCCGCATGCAGAGGAGGCCGGCTGACCTGTGGGAATGTGACACACGACACAGTGAGACCCTGCGGCTCGGTGAACACGAGGACACGGCTCTGTTTATCCCAGTCCGCTTTACTGACCAGACACACGCTCTGTCCATCCAGTCACCACTGCAGACTAAAGGAAGAGGCTCTGCAGACTGAGGGAGCAGCACATGATTATTTTTGTTCCATCAATAATTCAGTGATAGTTTGAACTACTAAATAATGAGCCCAGAGATTAGTCTGCAAACATAAAAACTTATTTTTGTTACTTTTAAATGACTTTTCTTTTTAATTGAAACATTATTTTTTAAAGATAAAACTATCGTAATCATATCGGCCCAATGCAATTCCTCCAAACATCTGAATATGAGAATACATTAAGAAACAAAAAGGCCTCAGGAGGGACTAAATGTGGTAGCGCCACCAGCAGACAAAGGTCACCTCTACTTGCAGCCATTAAATCCTCAAACAGGTGAGAACATGTCTGACACATGGGGCTAAATGTCCACAAAAATAGTTCAGCTCCATTCAATCAGACAATAAGACTAAAATGACTTGATTGTCAGTGAGTCACTGCCCTGTTTCAAATAGATAAAAGCAACTGAAAAACACATAATGATGCAATTTCTAGTTCTTATTCATGCTGAGTTCATTCTCAAACAGACGGATCATTAAAAAATGAAGTTTAGACGAGGTGCCTCTCAGGGGACAAAAAGAAAAGCTGCTGGTGATAGACTCACACTGATAGCTGTTTAAATTGTCCAAAGCTCGACACTATAACCAAGCGCCAACCTCCGGTCTTAAAACATGAAGCCCGTGCGGAAGTGCTAAAAACTGCAGTTCATTGAGTGTCCACTAGAGGCTGGATGCAGAAACACAGGAAACCACATACACACCAATTCAAAGAAGACGACCTTTACAGCAGAAATAAATATGTTTACAGCCTGGTTCAAAAAACAGTTTAGGTCTGAGTAGCTCATTTCTCTATCCGCACACAATTTTTTATGACTCTGTATTTTCAAAGATAATAAACTTACGAGTTTTGCCCAAATAAGGATATGGCTGACTTGATTGACAGGCGGGAACACTGTAGCTGTTAGCAAAAAGGCTAAAGGCCTGCCTTGGACGAAGTTAGGTTGTGTTCAGCATTTCCAATATGGCACCCGCCAACGATTGGCTTCAAATCAGCGCTTAGGAGCAGATGGGTGACGTCACAGATACTACGTCCATTTTTTATACACTCTATAACTATAACCTTAAAGGATGCCTAACTAAAACGGTCTGTAGACACTTAGAATAAGAAAGTCTGTCTAATCAGGATGAAGAAAACAGGTGTCCAAATTCCAATTTCTTGTTGAAAGCCTGCTGACTAGTTTGTTCTGTATCAGTCTCAGAGTTCATCATTCATCCCTACGTGTATTACAATAGGGATGACTAGTCTTAAGGTACATAAACACTCAGACAACTCTCAAAATTGGACACAGCTAAAGACTGGACCATGGAGTCTTCGGGTCAATAATGTCAAATTGGTTTGCAGAGTGTCTACCACCAACAGATCTAGCTCCACCAGCCTTCAGTCCTCCTTGCAGGTTCACGTCCTCATGCCTGTGCTGGTTCCTCATGTCTCTGGTGGAGTGGTTATATGTCAGTTTAACCAGACACAGCCTACACACAACTTTATCTCCATTTACTAGATCAACATACTGACAAACCACGCATGCTACCAGACGACATCTGTCACCTGTGCTTGTTTACATCCAGGTAGTAGAGCTTTAAGGCTTTCTGATTGCGGTCCTCCATTTTGCTCTCCTCTTGTATTGTTTTTCTGTGTATGAGTAAAGCATGATGAAACACAAGCAGACAATTATACTCAGACTACGAACAGACACCACAACACTTTAATGTGGTCTCACGCCTACAGGTTTTTGCACTTTATACTGAATCTAAAGATATTCCTGTAAAGACCTTTATGACTGACTCCATAGAGCTGAGAGGGTGAATCACATTTATTCAAACAGCTGCAGTTAGTCATCCTACAAGGAGACCCAAAGTATGCAGTATTTATCATTGTACATAACTAACAAGTATTACACAATCACCACGCAGCTCCACGCAGGCTGACAAATTATGTTTTTCTAACTAAGCCTCCAAAGATGCACCATCATCGGAGTCCAGCTGACATCTTGTGCGAGTCGTTTTTGGTTTTGAAATCATCCAACTGGTAGATGTGCCAACATTCAGCTCCTAATCTCTCTTTGATCCTCTGAAACCAACTTATTCCAGCTCCTCCACACTTAAATTACCGCTGAATAACAGAAAAAAGGATCAGTGGCCTTCGCTTGGATTGGTTTCCTTTCATTAGTCGATGTGAGAATAGGAATGAAAACCTCATGACAGGAGAAGCGAGGTTCCTCTCTGGATTGGATCCTGTATAAATATGGATGAGCATGAAAAAGAAATGTGAAAAAGAAAAACATTTCTTGTTGATTGTAGCAAAGCTTTTAATCACTCCAGCTAGAACACCATGGACTGACTCGCAGAAGCCAAGTAATCATGTCATAGTTTGCAGTAATCTGTGCTTATGGAGACTGCTGGGAGACATTAGCTGAATATCAGAGCTCACATTGAGCAAAAATGTGACCCGCCAGCATGCAGCTCTACAGGAAGGCGTCGACTCAGAGCTACAAACAAGCTGAGGTCAACTGAAGACACTCGGAGCCACCCCGAGTACAAAACATTAAAGACTGTGTGCTCGGGGTGAAGGCGAGAGACATAAAAGACTTCCTGTTTCTGTGAAAGGTTCTCATAAAATATACAGGAAACCAGGACTGCTGGGGAGAAGAACCGTCAGTTTGCAGAGAGAACAGGGGCGGCAGAGAGAGAAGAGAAAACAATGTGAGGGAAGTTTCTTCTTGGGCTGCAAGATGTTGAAAAAATAATACTGCAGTATTTTTCTTTTCTGAGATATTTAAGAAAAAACAGGAATTTACACACCAGATAAACGCACTTTGATGCTGCATTCATGAGCTCCTCAGATGGTGTGTTCAGGTGCTTTCAACTCGGAAAGTCAGGTTTAATGTTACCTGACTGTTACATCAAGGTTTAATGCTACTGAATACTAAAATACAGCTTTAGCTAACATAGCTGACTTGTTTTTATGGGTTAAATACTAAAATAATGTCAAATAAATTACTTTTCTGACTAGTATGGTCACTCTGTGGACAAGTAATGGTGACAACATTTTACCAATTATATCTGAGCAAAAAAATGTTAAGTGAATTATTTAATGGTTTCCTAACAATAACAAATCTGTGCTTTCCGCCATTTTTAAGACAAATATGATGTCAAGTCTGACACCAAATTCTTGCCAATATTTGTTGAGTTGTTTTTCGGACTTGAACCACAACTCTTTTACGCCAACAATTATGTTGTTATATATGTTCAAGCCGATTGAGGAAAATGTAAATTTTAGGAAGCCAATTTAAAAAGCTAATCTCCGTTGTTCACTTTACCTGCTAGCTTAAATTAACGTAATGGAATACGTGCTCAAAAATATGACAGATCTTAGTTTGCTCTCATGTTAGTGATAATAGTGAAAGCGTTAAAATGCTAACTGTCAGCAATGCTAACAGTTAGCCACTCAGGCTACCAGGCTAGTTGGTTGAATGCTAACTTAAGCTTTCCACAAAGTTGGGAAGAAAGAAAGGAAGAATCGGTGATGATGATGATGGTTATGGTGTAAATGATACTAAGAATTATAGTTAGTACTATTGCTATTATTAACTTTATTATTATCATTATTAGAATATTTAGTATTTAGTTAAAGTATTTTTATTTATTTATTTACAATTTTTTATATATCAAACTCATTACTCTTATTATTATAATTACTCTAATTATTATTACTATTTTTGTTATTATTATTACTCTTATTATTAGTAGTAGTATTATATCTCTTTATTTGTATTTACTCAATTTCTTACTTTACTATTTTCCCTTTTTTATTATTATCTTTTATTTATTGTATTTGTATGTGATGGTAGTAATAATAAGAATTAATATTATTGTTATTCATAATGATTATTGTTATTTTTATTAGTAGTAGTACTAGTAGTATTTATATATCTTTATTTCAATTATATTTTTCTATCTTTTTAATTATTTATTTATTATTATTATTATATTTATTAATTGATTAGCTCAGTTTAGTATATTGTGTATGGTATTGTCGTACGGTAACCGGACATGCTAAATGTTGAATAAAGATAAAGATGGCCGCTCACAAGTGAGAGCCATGCTGAGGTGATGAAAAGGACAGGACAAACATAACCAGTGTCAGTGCTAATATTAGCATGCTACCCAACCATTCAGCCAGTTAGTCAAAAAATATGTTATCCTGTGGGCCATATTTCTCAGTTGTCAGCTTGTCTCCTAGCAACAAGAGCTCTGAGATGTCAATCAATCACTGCAACGGGAATCAACCACCCGGCAGCCTGAAGCTGAGACTCTGCCTCCATAAATATATCCAAAAGCAGCTTTTTCTCTTGGAGGGGTGACTGAGAAAATATGCAGAGAGGCCTCACTGTTGTTCTAATTTTTAACAATAACGGACACGCTAGATGAAACTGTCAAATTAGCGTTCGATTTTTAAAAGCACACATTCGAGCTGGAAAGAGTCTTAAGGAAAGAGTCAGCGGAGAGATTAGCATCTGTCACTCTGATTCATTCTGAAGTACAGTCAGCAGAGGGACGGGTGTCAACATTTAAAGCCAGCACAGAGCACTCAGCACTAAAGACATTTAGCATAGCTTCAGTCTTTAAAATGTATTCCTCTTCACAGGAGCGATTTAAACCCTGGGAGTCTGTAGTAAGTGTGTGGAATAATAGAAGGGAGAGGATAATAAGCAAGTGGGTGAGCTCTGATTGATGCGTGCTGCTTTTAAAAACAACTCACATGGTGCTGAAACAATGTAAGTCATCTACCCCGCTGCTTAATTCTCAAGCACAAGGGCCGGGTAGTAATGAGTAACCAAACCAAGCATGGATGTATTGTTGAATTGATATGATTGCTTCCTACACTGCATATGTGTAACAATCAATTTAATGAAAGTCACAAAAAGCAATCAGCCAGAATTTTATTTTTTCGCTCAGAGCGGATCTTTTCAGTGTCAACAAATGCTTTTATTGTGCTAATTTTCAATTTCTCTGGCAACAAATAAAAAAACCAACAAACAGCTCAAACAGCATGAAGTCTATTATTCTGTGACTCACTTACCGTCCAAAAAGCAGGAAAAGTCCCTGAAAGAGAATCTCTGACTCAATAAATGATCCTGAAAAGATGTGATTTTAACATTTTACCAACATCCTCATTTCCCATCCATCCATGACTTCAGTTTTACTGGAAATCTAACAAAGTAGCTTGACTCATACAACAACATATTAACCCTTAATCATTATCTTTACTCAGACTAACAAATGTGATCTTTAAGAAGTCAAGATGCGTCTCCAGTCCGGCTCAGGGTTGTTGTTTTTGGTTTGGAAACAGCAGTTAGTGTTTGAGGTGTGATGAAGGATCACAGAGTTCAAAGGAAAACCACAGGGCCTGTTGCAAAGAGCGAAGAACGCGATAACGGAAATATGAAGAGGCATAACATGGAGGAGAACATACAGTAGGGCTGACAAGATGCACCATAGTTTTAACCACAGATGCAAGCAGTGAGACTAAAACCTTGCAGCGGGGCAGACTACGTGATTAAAACACAACTGAAGCAACTGAACAAAGTCGCACTTTTGGTTTTAAATCACTTTGTTGTCACCTCTGCTCGCTCTGGTTTGCTGCTAAGTTGAGACATTTTATGTAAGGTTTTGCAACCACTTCAGCAGGAGTCAGGTTGAGGGTTTGGAGGCATTTTAATCCAGCATTTGAAGAACTCTTGATATTCTGAGGACCCTGACAATGTTTTCAATAGCTCCACAATATATACTAATACTACAGGATTAGCAGTGATAGATGTGGCACCTCTAGCTCTCTTGCGGTAACCAAAGGAGTACCTCAGGGTTCAGTGTTGGGACCACTGCTGTTTGATCTTCAAATCAAAGAAAGAAAGGTACTTTATTAATCCCCAGGGGGGAAATTCAATTTTTTCACTCCTGCTATTTTTGGACATGCTACACATACAGTTTTTTGGTATATACATACAATCATGCACACACATGCAGTAAACATGCTTAGGGAGAGATGTCAGAGTGAGGATACTGCCATCAACCAGCGGACCTGAGCAGTTGGGGGTTCAGTGCCTTGCTCAAGGGCACCTTGGCAGTGCCCAGGCAAGTGAACCAGCACCTCTCCAGCCACCAGTCCACTTCGTGCATACTGGGACTCGAACCAGCGACCCTTCGGTTCCCAAGCCAAGTCTCTATGGACTGAGTTACTGCCGCCCCCAACTACACCAATCAAAATGTCTCCAGTGCAAATTTTGCCTCTATGCTGATGACACTGTGATGTACTGCTCGGTGTCCAGCCCAGACCTAGCTCTCTCCCAGTCACAGCTTTCTTTCAACACTGTTCAACCACATTTCATGGTTTAAACCTTGAACTTCTCAGATCACAAATTGAGTTTGTACCTCGGTACAGATATCTTGGTATTTCAGTGAATTAATCTATTTTAATAACTCCTCATACTCAGTCAGGACCACTCCCATCAAAGGAATTAATTATTTGCATGCAATAAGTTATAATTGGCGGTATGGCTCTGTTCTAGGAGCTACCTGCCTTTCCATGTGCCTATGTGGAATGCCAAAGCCTCAAGTGGGGAGAGCACACCTTTTATGTAAAAACATGAAAAGCCTAGGCAGGGAGAGCAGCAGCAAAGACCGCTGGGGTACAGAACAGGGCGAGCATCAGTGAGATTACATATGACACTGGTAAAATCAGACACAGCAGAAAAGGAGGAGCTGATTAGCTGTTTAAATAGAAAGCCGTACGTTAGATGCGTAGATGTTATCAGCTGAGGGGCTGGTGTTCAGAGTAGCTGATGTTCTGTAGGCCGAGCTTGACTTTGTAGCCTGCCTGCTCAATTTGTAATTTAGAATCAAATCTTTTCTTTATTTCCAGTCCAAAAAGTGACCGGTCTTTGCCACTTTTATGTCCTTGTTGGATGACGGCGATGTCTTGAATATGCACGCCTCTTCTCAGAGCTTGATCTGAACACTGTGTATCACTGAGCACTGAGATTCATCACTAACTTTAAAGCCCTCACTCATCATCAGTCTTTGCTTTATGAACCTGTCGGTTAGACTTCCTGTTTGTGTGTAGGTCTGCTTTCTTCATACCTCCTTACTTTCATCAGACAGACAAGTGCAGGAACGTACACTCTATGATCGTAGGACCTTTTCTTACAGTGAGAGTTGAGATGGATAGAAAGGAGTTTATATTTTCTCCTTTTACTTTGATTGAATAACAAAAAGAGCTAAAGCTAAATGAACCGCTCTCACTGGGTGAAGGTATTTGAAGGCAGAAGCGTCAGGCTTCAGGTGTTCTGCTTGATGTACTTATGATTATGGTCAATTAAGAGAGACTTCCTGTTCCTGACATTTATGTTGTACTATGCCTGGACACTCTTAAGGTAGAGATTTAAAACGAACATATCCGACTTTAATGCAACAAGAGAACATTTAGAAAATGTCTTTTGTCATTGCGGAGAAGTGACCCTTTTAAAAGAGAACCAAACAAATCATTCCAACGTTAGTAATGGGTTCAACCCTGATTTACCCGGTTCATTGAACACTTGAAGTGCAGCAGGAGGGAAAATAAATTTTGTAAAATGCCCTCTGTGATCTTAAATCAGAAGTGAAACCAACGTTTCTGCATGGTTGGACACCATCTGGGATAAGTACAAAAAATGTGTGCTTTTGTAA
The DNA here is from genome assembly GCF_009762535.1 of Notolabrus celidotus. Classification (NCBI taxonomy): domain Eukaryota; kingdom Metazoa; phylum Chordata; class Actinopteri; order Labriformes; family Labridae; genus Notolabrus; species Notolabrus celidotus. The sequence goes on from NC_048292.1 coordinate 3,591,738, forward strand.
TTTGTGGGAAGCGAACCTTGATGTGTCTTATGAAACTGTTGACATCGTCCTCTGGCATTTCTGTGACTCTTTCCTGAAAAACTTTACTGCAGAAGTTTCTTATTTTTAAAGATGTATGGTATGAAACAGACATTTTTTAAAAGTTAAGACAAAAGCAAAAGCAGCATCACATCTGATGTTGTTCCAGAAATCCCTCAAGGGCACAACTGTTGACTTAAGTTTGTGTACCGCCGACAGATAACATCCAATAACACAGTATGTTCTGACAGCCGCTGTCACACGCGTTGTGTCGACATCAAAGCAGCACCGTGTGTCTCATCCTGTAGACTTTCAGGAAGTGTGTCATCAAATCTCACAGTTTGATTCTTTCATCTATAAACTTGGGACTGTGACAATTAGGTCACTCTGACACTGCAGCATTGTTTCCATTGATTCCTCCCTCACCCGCTGAGGTGCGAGTGCACAGTGAAGTCATCAACACGGCCTACTTCAACACCACGGCGGCCACCTGTTGTCCAGATTTCACGCCCAAATCACGGGTCAAAGGTCAGCAGATGGAGCTGATTAAAAAGTAAGGTCTTTCAACATGGCCGTGAACAGAGTGTGAGAAATAAAGAAGAGGACGCTGTGGGAAAGAAAAGCAAGAGGGATGAAGATACGAGACACTCATGATGTCCTGCTACTGTCTCAAAACTCTACAAAGCACCACCAAACAAACAACAAAGGCAGCCAGTCAGAACCCAAACACTGATGTCCCTACAGATATGGTTCGTCCTCCTTTTAACTGAAATATCTACCATTTTATATCACAATCAGCAGCAGACAGGTGCAGATGTTTGCTATTGATAAGCAGTGCCACATCTTGTTTTCAGACGCATAAATCTGCAACTTGCTACCTTCAAATTGAACTCATAAAGTTGTCGTTAATTCACGTACAGGATAGGAAAGACTTGGCGTTCAAGTGGTAACTGAATGGGAATGCTATGTTATATGTCCACATTAGCTTGTGGCTAACATGAAGAAATAACATGGCGAATTTTAAGCTAACGTTAGGAAAGGTGGGACCACTGGAAGTGTAGTAACTTTGTATCTGCATGACTAAATGAAGGTTGTTGTAATACAGCTCTTACATGTTGCAGTAAAGCTAACATTTCTAACATATATTTCAAAACTTTGAAGAAAAATGGATTCCATGGTTTGCACCACTTCTGAAAAACGCCACCAGGCACGTCACAACTCATGAACACGAAGCTTTGTTTGACCCACGATGTTGTGAACACCATAAGAGGGGGCGTTCATATGGTGTCTTCTCATGAACACAGTAAATACGACCCAATCTGAAGTCACCAGGTGGCTTTTTTTGGATGCTAACATTAGCCGCTAAGCTACTATCTTGGCTAGTACTAGTTTAGCTTCAAATTCCACCTTTTCTTAACTTGTACTTTTCTTTCACATCCTTATACACAGAAAGAGTTTCCTCAACATCTCGTCTCTCAACACGGTAGAGCCTTGTTTCCATGAACGATATTTTCTATGCTAGCTTAAAAACAGCTGACTCATTGTCAGTGCCTAGCATCATAGTTTGTACTCCATGTTACATTAAAGCTAGGGTTGGTAGCCACGGAAAACTAGCATGAATTTGAATGTAGCATTTCCTCAGGACTCTGTCTTTTTGGTCAGTTAGGCTCTGGCATTGCTCACATTAGTGAAAGTTAATAACTGTTGTCAAGGGGTTTTGACCAATCAGAATCAGCATCTTACACGACAGGAAGATCAGTTAGAGAGCCGAAGTATTTTTTGGATAAAGGAACAAATGGATAGACTTAAAGGTTTGTAAACACACTGTGTTCATTTTTCTCTAACTTTTTGAAATATTATACAATGTATGCTTATTATATGATGCTAATTTAAAGAGAAAAGTTTCACTGATGTTAGCCAAAGGTGATGGTTGCACCAATAGTAGATAATTTGACATTCAGGCTTCACTGTATATTATGGTTATAGTTTTTTAAGTGTTTCCAAATTATGAACAAACATTAATGTCCAAATACTACTTTATAATTCAGTTTAATGGAGACATTAGGTAATATTTCTTGTCATGTATTTCTTCATGTAATGCATCAGAAGTAGACGTAGATTGTTGACCCAAAAATCCGTCATGAGACCTAGTTTGACCAAAATTAAATATTAATCTAGCCTGGTTTTAAAGAGACAAACTCGCAATCAAAATAACTACTTCTGACCGGTGTTCATGTAGATGTCTTGATCAGCCATGTAGGTATTAATGATGATGGTGTCGACATCAAGGCCAGGTGACGTAATACGTGTCTTTGTTCTGCGGCAGACGTTTCTTCACGGCCACACAAACCGATCATATCAAACATACCGACGTAGACCTGAACGCCGGGTATTAGAAATGAATGAGAAGAATTATCATCTTTGTTCTCCCGGGCTCCCTGGTGTTTCCTGTTGCTAATTCCTAATCTTAATGACTACCAGATAAGCAGGACTGTTAATTAAAGAGGGCTGCATAATTATATCTCACAGGGACCTGCGCCAGTGCCCCCTCACCACCACCACCACCACCACCACCACCACCACCTTCTCCTCCAGCTGACACTCCCGCCTGCTTTCTCTTCCTCCCTCGCAGCATTAAGCATTCAGCGCTCTCTCACTCCTCTCATTATCTCATCTCTGACCCACTGATTTCACCTACTTTCTGAAAATGGAAGGGGATCTACGCTTCAATGACATGGAAGTAATAAAAACCACTACGTTTTTGGGGCTGGTCCCACTCGCCCTGAGCTGAAGTTATTGATGCTTTTGGATCCCCTGCAAATAAAAGTCAACAACCTCACACGCCACTAAAAATGAGGGGGATCTGGAAGAGGCTCATGAAATATATCTTGGTTTAAAAGAAGCTCATAAAACTTCACAATCATTGCTAAAAATGCAATGAAAGGGGAGACAAGGGTGGAGGGCAAGGGGTGCAGCCTTTGCTCTTATGAAATTACCACAACATCAAGATCAATCACGACCATCTTGCCGTCGCCCGGTCGCTTGCCTCTCCGACAGACCGACGGCAATCTGTCGGCTCATCTGTGCACCCACCCCGAAGAGAAGGACAGGCGGAAAATAACAGAATGGACAACAAAAGCCTCTGCCAGGATCGTGCGGTTATGAGTCGAGCTTATTAAAAACCACAGTGGAAATAAATATGCAAACTCGGAGCCCACCCTCTAGCAGTAAACACAATAAAAGATGGTGTGAAAGACGGCGAGGGGAGAAGGAGGGAGCAGACGCCCCACTGCTAACTTAATAGATTGACTACAGCAGGCGATGCAATCACATTATGTCGTGTCATCTTTCCAGCAGAGGTCGGGGCGGCTCCTTTGGGGAAGGTCACGACAACTGACGGACGTTATCAGATACAATCAAGGATCCAGGATCCTGTTTGGAAGCTCTGCCTTCTGCAGGTTCAGAAGGTGATAAGCGGGCTGTTTGTTTCTGACATCATGTAACGTTCTGGGGTTTAGGACTGAGAAAAGATGATGGATGTTTGTCAAGTTTGATGCATTGAAAAGTTTTTAAAATCTGAAACTTGTGGGACATCTCTCACACAGAACGGCCGAATTCCACCAGATCCGTGTCCCCTCCGTCTCCGATCCGTCACAGCACCGGATCTGATAGGTTTCTATTCTAGTCAATGTGTTAACTTCCACTGGATCCGTCTCTGATCCTGCAGGTCGGAGCCCTCCGTATCAGATACCACAAGACTTCTGTTTTTGCCGGATGCCGGAGCACGACGCATCAATCTCAAAAGAGCAGATGGAGCGGGACAGGAAGTCAGGTTTCACCAAAACAAAATGAAAACATCTGGTTAATTTTCAGAATAAAACACTCTGTGTTATCACCAGATCGTATTTCACTTAACTACAACAACAAACCGTCATGATGAGCGAAGCCAGGCCTGGAGTCAACAGGTCAGAGGATTTCAGAGGACCAGAAAGACAACATGGATGAGGAGAGGAGGAGGAGGAGAATCCTTGATTCAGTAATTACTGCGGGAAAACCTCGGTCACATGACTCCAGCTGTCTGACGGGTGTTAACGAATGAGAGAGCACAGAGCTGGACTGGACACGGATCTGGTGGAAGTCCCAGATAAGAGCGACACAAAACAGTAGAGCATCATATCCTAACCACAGAACATTCAGGTAGAGTCTGAGATGGATGAAGTAGGCAATTGCCGGCAACCAATTCACCACTTGTTTTCTCAGATTGAGGAGTCTTTTCAATCAAACCAGCACTCTACAAGATTTATTCACTAAATAAAGGACAACTGTTTTCTCTAGATGCATGATCACAAGCTAATGAAGGAGGAAAGCTGTTTTTTGGGAGGTTTTTTTGCCTTTATTGATAGGACAGCTGAAGAAAGACAGGAAATGTGGGGAGCAGAGAGAGGGGGAAGACATGCAGCAAACGGTCCACCGGCTGGGAGTCGAACTGGCGACCTCTGCAATGAGGACTATAGCCTCTATACATGGGGGGCTTGGACCACTAGGCCACCAGCACCCCAAAAAAAGCTGTTTTTAAGTGTTGCTGCTAGACTCCTCTTCCAGCATGCTTTGGCAGCACGGGGGTAACTTGCTTCTCTGAGCGCCATCTTCTGGCTAAACCGTAACCCAATAAAACACCTCTCTGCTTTTTAAACTTGCATATTAGTCTCATTTTAGACGACTAGTTTACAGTAACTGTCCAAACCTCTCATCTGTTCTTCATCAGAGTAGCTTCAGTTGTTTCTAACTGAACATTGAATTAGAGGCTTCAGAGCAGCAAACACTCACATGATTCATGTTTAGGTGATTTTGGAGAGCTCTGATGGGAAACATCAGAATAAAATGCTCCCATGTGAGTCATTCAGGAAGGTTAAAACGATGTGTTAATCTAAACAGACAAACCCTTTCCCTCCACCTGCTCTTCAGTCGATTGCTCTATAGGTGTTTCTACTTCCACTCTCTCCTCTATAACCCTAAATGTTAGACCTCCTCTAAAAATAATCAGAGCGTAGAAGCTGGGAGTCGGCGAGCCCCTCTGAAAACAAAAGGAGCAGAGAAAAGCCTCCATTTAGCCGTCCTCATTAGTCAGAGCAAAGAGGCTGTCACGTACGGTCAGGGGGAGAGCCGAGCAACGTGGATTTAGTCATTATGTGCTGCTTTTTGTTCCCCAGGTGAAATTCCAAACTGGAGGCCATGTTTCTCACCAGAAGGGCTCTGCTGACTAAACTCATTCCCATCAGCAGCTCTGTTTGCTCAGAACTGCACAGAACGAGGAAAAAATCACAGACAGATGAGTCAACGTTTGATTAATGTGCGATTAAGGATGGTTCATTATTCAGCTGCAGGTCTGACGACCCCCACATGAAATGTGACATTTTAACGAGTGATTCGTGAACCACGCGGACGAACGCACGCTGCAGATAAAAACGGAGGGTCTCATAACAAAAACATCACTTCTTAAATCCTGAGCCTCTCTGGCTGTGACGGCGTGACATCATGCAGCTTTGTGAGAGCAGATTGAAGCCTCCTCTGCACCACGAGAGGGATGATGCGTTCCTCGGGTGGGAGTGGAGGGGGATGCATGCTTGGTTCTGCGTCCTGTCTACAGAGAAATACCTGCTTCAAGACTCAGCAGCAATATCCAGACAAAGCATTGGAGTGCTGCCTCTCTGCCCCGGACCGAATATCAGAGCATAACGAAGAGTTATTGGGTCGGGATGCCAGGGTAAAAAGGGGAATCTCTTACATCAAGTGCAGAGCTAAATCAATAAGTCAGCTGATCTTTGGATAAACAATCCGTCTTCTTTCGACGTGTTCGAGGCAGAGGTGACAAATATTCTCCGGCTCCAGCTTCTGAAATGTTAGAGTTTCATTCTCTGTTCAGATTCATATGAATGTCTCCGGTCTTTGAGGTGTCCCAGTGACCATGTTAACTTTCAAAGACTGGCCCCCTCTGAAAAGACGGGTTCAAAAGTTGAACATTCTCAGCTTCTATTCGTCCATGATGATTAAACGTCTAAGTTTAGACCAGATCTGCTCCTGTCACAAGATTCATCACACTCACACAGGTTAACCTCATCACGACTGACTTTAAAGTCACAAGTCTTACACCGCTGGACGTTTTAATTTGCAACAAGGTCTCGTGAGTCTGGTCCTGCTCGAGGTTTCTGCCTGTTAAAGGAAGTTGCAACTACTACTATCCTTCCCACCTCTATCACCTGTCTCTCTTCATCTCCCTCTATCCCTCTCTCCAACACGGTCTCAGCAGATGTGTGTCTAACATGAGTCTGGTCCTGCTGGAGGTTTCTGCCTGTTAAAGGAAGTTTTTCCTTGCCACTGTAACTTGCTAAATGCTGCAAAGTGCTCTGCTCATCGTACTTTAAGTCTCTAAAAATATTATGGGAGGTCGAGCCTTCAGTCATCAGGCTCCTTTGGAATCATCTACCAGTCAGGGTCCAGGAGGCAGACACCCTCTCTATTTTTAAGAGTAGGCTTAAAACTTTCCTTTTTGATAAAGCTTATAGTTAGAGCTGGATCAGGCTTGGACCAGCTCTTAGTTATGCTGCTATAGGCTTAGACTGCTGGGGGAACTGACACACTGGGATCCCCTCTGCCCCCATTAAAGTTACCAACCATAGACTTTTCTGGAGTCCCTGAGCTCCCTTGTCTCGTAGGTTCCTCTGGATCTCTGCTGCTATGGATAGGCCAGACTCATGCTACTACAACTACTATCTGTCTCACCCCTATCATTTCTCTCTCTTCATCTCCCTCTATCCCTCTCTCCAACACGGTCTCAGCAGATGTGTGTCTAACATGAGTCTGGTCCTGCTGGAGGTTTCTGCCTGTTAAAGGAAGTTTGTCCTTGCCACTGTAACTTGCTAAATGCTGCAAAGTGCTCTGCTCATGGTGGATTAAGATGAGATCAGACTGAGTCCTGTCTGTAAGATGGGACTGGATCTGATCCTGTCTTGATGTTGGGTCTTTATTGATAACAGAACAGAGAGATCGGTCTAGACCTGCTCTGTTTGGAAAGAGTCTGCCGATAACATTTGTTGGGATGAGAAGTGGTCACACAATAACCATTTTCAGACCTATCCTCATCCCTAAAAAAAACAAGCTATCAAAACTGTAAAGGAAATCATGTCGCTGATGTCCGAACTTTATTTACACCTCTTTAAAAATGGTTCAACTTCAATCTAGATGTCTTTCCTTCAACCAAACTTGAATGTTGAAATCCTGTTAGAGTCCAAACGATCAATCTGTATTGAAATAATGACGAGCTTAGAGAATGTTGACGTTTAATCAATGAAGAGTGAAGTATCAGCCCTGATTTATGCTCCATTAATTGATCTGTACGTTTTTTACGGCTGGGACGAACGATTACTTTCTTCACGGATTGATCTCCTGATCCTGTTCTCAATTCATCATCATTACAGATGATCTCTAATAAGTGGACTTTAAAATGTCAAATGATGCTGATCACCCAGGCACCCACTTGGAGTCTGTTGTCCGACCACTTCCCCGATCTTAAATCATTCACATCCTGGTGTTTGACGCAGCCTTAAGAGTCTTAACTTTGAGCACGGATTGGGCCTGATGGCTGAATTGCACACCCATGAAGCGGTTGGCCCGGGTCCGATTCTAGCCTGCGGCCCCCTTCCCACTCTCTCCCTGTCTCCAGCTCCATCCACTGTCCTCCCCACTCTAATAAAGGTGCAAAAAGCCCCCAAAAAGAGAGTCTGAACTTTACACATGTGTGAGAGAAACATCCATTAAGGTCGAATATCCAATCACTCCACCCTGCCAATAATGGGAATTCCTCCTCAGCAGGACGTCCATGAGATGCAGATTTCATTTTGTGGTGGGGTAAGATGAGATAATGTGACAACAATGTTCATCTTAGCAGCTCAAAGTGAGATATTATGCAGAATTAGAGCTTGAAAATGGTCTCCTTATCATAAACTGACTTTGAGTTTGAAGTGCGTGAAGCGTAGTGGGAGTTGCTGGTTTTGTAGCTTCAGATTTTAGAGATGTGAGAAAACCTGCATCCATGATATTGAATTTCCAATCACACCTCACCACCAGGGATCCTATGAGAGCAATTTCACATCCATTTATCTGCTGCAACTATCTCTCCTGCTGCTTTCACGGAGGAACGGCTCATCCACACGACGTGCCGACCACAACACTCGTCTTTGTTTTCCTCCTCTGTGAAGTTTTCTTACAAACGCTGAGAGAAAACAATCACGGTGCAACAATTAGCAAAAAAAGCCGCCACATGATCTTTTGTGGGTCAACACTGCGTGGCCCAGTTTGGCTCCGAGTTAAAGAATAACATTTCAAATCCCTTCTGCTTTATAGTTTCAGCCAACTCATTCAGGGCTTTGGCTGCGAGGGCCGGCCCACACTGACAGCTTACACCTTCTGGAGTGAGACAGTAATAGCATTAGCAACAAGGGCAGCGCACAATATAAACACAAATCCTGCTTCTGCAGCATCACGACTCACAAACCACACTCCACACTCCTACACGGAGTCAGAAACTATCATGCACATTAACACTGGAGGCTCTAATGGACGTCTGAGAACATAATAACTCAGCAGAATGAGAAAGGAGAGTCTGTTTGATCTTCTTCAACCGTAAACATATTTTCTGACTTTTTGTTGCTGCAGGGGTTTTGATAAGTCAGACAGTTCCTGTTTCAGAGGGGGGCCTCCAGGTCTGAGCTCAGGGTAATAAATATTCAACAAACTGTCAGCTCTCTTTGTTTGGGAGGGACTGAGATAAGCAGCATAATTACAGCATGCTTATTACTTTCTCAAAACCAGCAAATGATGACATGGTGCAATGTGAAAACTGTCCTCTCAGTCAATATGGAGATTTGGTGTCATATATGCCTCAAATTAAAGCTGCTGTGAGCTACTTTTGGTTTGTATCGATTTTGGCGCCCCCTTGTGGACAAAGTGATACCTCTCATCTCTTGTCCTGTGTGTCTTCAGACAATAATCGCATCCTGTTGCATTTAACATACAGATTTATCACATGGTGTGATTATTTGCCAGTAAAAGGGTGTTTCAGCGAGATGTCAATCATCTGATCTGACACCTACCCCCTCAGAGCAGTTTCAGGCATTAAAAATGACAACAGAGAGGGTATCAGTGTTGTTGTGGATGGTCTTGTTTGCTTTTGAGGGTCATAAAGAGGCATCAGTGTCAGTTTAAGTCTGTTTCTCAGCCAGTTCAAAACCCCTCATAGTGCCTTTAAATGAATAAAACTTCATATTTAGGTGAATTTTGGAGGGAAATTCAGCTTCCTCAATCAAGACTCCTTCTCTCCAGATGAGACTGGATTCTACCCTGTGATGAGGAGAAGACACCTGTTTCTGGGTTTGTCTCAGAGCAGGTGGACACCCTGATGAATACAGTGAGGGGGACTATGCGCATGATTTGGCTCATACAGGGGATGATTGTTACGCACAACACACCCAAGCCTCCAGCATGGAGAGCCAATATAACAAAGTGTCAGCTCTCTTTGTTTGGGAGGGACTGAGATAAGCAGCATCATTACACCGTGCTTATTACTTTCTCAAACCAGCAAATGATGACATGGTGCAATGTGAAAACTGTCCTTTCATTCAAATATGGAGATTTAGAGTCATAAATGCCTCAAATTAAAGGCACTGTGAGGAGTTTTTCACCAGCTGAGAAACAGACTAAAACCAACACTGATGCCTCTTTAAGACCTTCAAAAGCAAACAAAACCATAAACAACAACACTGATATCTTCTCTGTTGTCATTTTTAATGCCTTATACCACTCAGAGGGGGTAGGTGTCAGACCACATGATTGACATTTGGCTTTAGAAACACCATTTTCAGATAAGAGGTATCACTTTGTCCACAATGGGGCTCCAAAATTGCTATAAATCAAAAGTTCCTCACGGCAGCTTTAAATGAATAAAACTTCATATTTAGGTGAATTTTGGAGGGAAATTCAGTTTCCTCAAACAAGACTCCTTCCCTCCAGATGAGACTGGATTCTATCCTGTGATGAGGAGAAGACACCTGTTTCTGGGTTTGTCTCAGAGCAGGTATAGACACTCTGATGAATACAGTGAGGTGGACTATGTGCATGATTTGGCTCATACAGTGGATGATTATTACGCACAACACACCCAAGCCTCCAGCATGGAGAGCCAATGTAACAAAGTGTCACTCCTGATATTTCAGCCACACAGCTCATCACCATCACCATCCCCTGACTCCTGCTCGTGTCTTACCGCTTGAGTTCTTGCCGCAGATGAGGTGCTGGTAGGGCTGCAGCAGCCCCCAGATCTCCGAGTCGCCGCTGATGGCTTGCTCCAGTGACTCCAGCGTAAACTTGGGGACCCCGTTGTCCCTCTCCACCAGCGCGCTGCGCAGGACGCGGCTGAACACCTCCCTGAACAGACTCTCCATGCACGCCGTCAGGTATATGGCCGCGTGCTCGTGGATCCTGAGGGCCACCCGGCTATCCACCATCCACCTGAAGAACTTCCCCACAGAGAAGACGAGCCCGCAGCGCTCCGACTTGCCCCTGCTGAACTTGTCCCCGGTGCTCATGTTGTAGAGGGACAGGGCGCTCAGAGCCGCCGTGATGCAGTTCACAGAGATGGTCCATGAGAGCACCACCTTGATGGCGCTCTGGATCTCGTGCTTAGTGCACTTGGCGTATCTCAAAGAGAGCCTCTGCGCCTCCCGAGCCACCCTCACCAGCGCGCGGCTGATGAGAGCAGAGAGCCGCGCCAGCACCTCGGGCGGAGGGTCCCCCACCATGAGCTCCTCGTCCTTCTTCAGTGCGCCCTCCACCTCTCCGAGGCTCCATGGCACGTCCTCCAGCTCGGGGAGCTTGGCGCACTGACCCGAGCACTCCAGTATCTCCGTCTCCTCCGCCAGGACGGTGTTCACTGTGTCCACACTGTTTTGTCTGCTGTGCATGGATTCGGTCAGATGCCAGCAGTTGGCCCCATGCGACACGGACTGATGCGTGTCAGAGCAGCACAGCGACACGCTGGACGACCTGACCGAGTCCGCGGCTCCACCATAACCAGAATCAAGCGTTAAATCCTCCAGCGTCCTTACGACTGTCTTACCCTTGCCTGCCATAACTGCACTGCATACTGTTGGGTATGCTTGGTTTCCCAATTAAATGCCACAAAACTCGTTTTTCCTCTCTCGTTTCCCTCCGCGCGCTGTCCGAGGGCTGAATTGTATTTCCCCGCGTAAAAGAATGAGATCCTCAGGAAGTGAGTCTTCACTTTCCACCTTCTCCAAGTGTCTGGATGTCTTCAGTATCCTCTTGTCCACAACTTCAGACGCGTAACCTGAGAGCGCACAAACCCTCCGCGCTCACTGCAACAAGCGCAGCTGTATGGAAAGCCAAAAGTGCCATAATTCACCCCAGAGATGGGAGTGTTGTGGGGTGTTAAAATAAGTGCCAAATCTCTGTTCATTCATTGGCATGTGTATCTGCTGCCATCAGCAAATTATTGAGTATTACTTTCTGAATTGATGTGATTTATCCAAAATATTAGAGGACAGTGCTGATGTGCACAAAATAAGTTATGTATCAAGTTTTTCAAAACCCAATTACCTGCAGCGTTTGTAATCAGACTAGATTAATAATCATGAATATTCATAGATTTAAGGCACAGCTACAGCAATCAATGTAAGAACTTCAAGCAGGAGATTCGTCTTAAGGTGGCATTTAACCAAGGTCAACAAGGTTATCCTTGCAAAATGCTCTTTGTTTGATTGGACCAAGCGTTGTTCTGTTTTGGTGAAGAACAACTTTAAGATGAAAGTCAACTGTGACTTATTCATTGACACTAAGGCCATGTTACACAAAAACACATTCAATTAATAACTGGAGTAACATTTTGGCCATTAATTAACCCAGGAATGACGTTGTCGGCAATTTGAATACACAAACTTTTGAGAACAGGTGCGAGAGTTAAATTTTGTGGAAATGTAACCTATTCTGTCACAATACAAACATGTGGTACATCGCACCTCTGAAAACAGCCCCTTTTGCACATACATATCTCAGTGAAATAACATTACACAAGTTGGAGGACAAAAACAACAATAGTGGACTATAAATCCGTGTTTGTACTGCTGACTCTACTTTGTTTATTAACATGTCTCCAGAAGAAGTTAGCAGCTTTCAAGCTTTCAGCGCCGTCTTCTGGTTTCCTTGTACTCACTGCTCTGTTGAAGAATGCCTTTATGAGCAGGTGTGTTGTCATCTACTGCCATCTACTGGCCTGGCATGCATACTCCAGCATCTCCAGTCTCTTTGTGGATCTGTGTGCTTGTGGATCATTTTCACGATGTTGATCGCACAAATGCAAAGGAAAGACTTTTGAAATACCAGAAAGCATTGGAGCAAACATGGTTAAAAAATGTCCCTATTATCTGTGAGGTGTTTGGTAATATCCAATGACAGTACAGCAATACTAGCCAATCAGAACAGCACTGCAGGATTGGGTGGAACACTATTGCTATCACACCTCCCTGGAACATCATTAATAAAGCATCTTAAAGCATTAAAAACATAATTATGACATACCTTTTCTAATGTGTTGATGTAAAGGCTAATATTGACCCTTTTGGCTCCTCATACAGTACAGGTAGGAGTCTGAGGAAGAGGTGGAGCCTGGTGTATGATGGACTAAACTGAGCCAATCTGCATCACGGTTAGTTATGGGTAGACAACTTGCATAACCTGTCCGTTATACAGTGCCTTTAATCCCTGTTTTTACATTGTGACACAGACAACCTGTGTTTTACTGTTTGCTGTGTGTACCATACAATCAAAGTTGGTTACATGAGTTTTTTATACAAGTTATTAAAATCTTCATCTCTCAGGGCGCTGGTGGCCTAGCGGTCTAAGTGCCTAATGTATCGAGGCTATAGCCCTCGTTGCAGAAGTCGCCGGTTTGACTCCCAGCCAGTCGACCATTTGCTGCATGTCCTCCCCCTCTCTCTACTCCCCACATTTCCTGTGTCTCTTCAGCTGTCATGTCAATAAAGGCAAAAAAGCCCAAAAATATAACAAAACAAAAAAAATCTACATCGCAATACTTAAGACTACATGCAAACACAAAATGTGGTTTGCTGTTTTTTCCCAGGAGGTTGTAAATATGAAGCATTGTATGGCATATCAAGAGCATTTTATAGCTCTTCATGTGAAAAAGGACATTTTTTATGATATACAGCCTGAAATGGAAAAATGTCTTTGAGTGTAAATCACGTTAAAGCTTAAATCAATATTGGCGCTTAAAGCCTTCCATACAATACAACCGACAGACAGGTGGAGTCTGAAACACCGTGGGCGGAAACAAACCAATCCACACCTCCATCAGCTGTGATTGACAAACACAACCTGCCTGCTACCTTTTGAGCAGAGACTACCTGGTGCTGGTGAAACATAACTGCAGAATCAGAAACACACACATTGGCTGCTGTGCCAACCAATCTGTTATATGCAGTCCTGTATGTATCTGCAGTGAAGCGATCACCGCAGTGCCAGGATGAAGTGGATTCCTGCTGGGGAGACACATGGTGGAAATGTGAATGTAGTGTTTGATTGTGTGGGAAAATTTGCAGAGCAGTGACACAAACAGCCAACTATTTTATTTTAACCTTGATGCAGAAGCCTGGAGGAAGAGTTAGAGGTCATGCAAAGTTTTTGACCACTTTTTGTGGGCGTTATTTGGATTGTAGCTTTCAGCAAAACAACTAATATGTATTTTATTTCCATTTATAGAATTAAAGAAGAAAATCAAGATGCAGGAATTTTAACCACAATGTTTCAACAGGTCTTTCTGCTGTTTTCTTCCTGTTTCATGAGGATAAAGACATCATGAGCTGGGGTAACCTCTTTGGTTTTTTAAAATGCAGTCTCCCCGAACTGCATAAAGATGATCTGCACAGTCCTGGGTCCTGTGGGGAAAGGCTGCTCTCTCTCAGTATGCTGTCTCCCACTGTGATGATCCTGAATGATACTGAGTCTGCATCAAAAGTAGCTCGACTGAGGAACACCATAAGCTTTACTGTCAGATCCACATAAATATTTTACTGTTGACTGCACAGAGTCCAAGCTTCTCAAGATCACAGACACCTCAAACATCCCGTGATATAGCAACAAGGTTTAACATTGCTCCGTCATAATGTTGTTTGATCATTTTTTGCTCCACAACACAACATTTCTGTCAGGTTATGAAAACAAAGAGTGAGGGAGCTGGAGTCTGAGGACGTGCTGAGAGGAACAGTCGGTGGAATCATGATTCATCCATTCTGCAGGGGCTCCTCCTCGTACGTCGGCGTTGGACCAACCATCTGTCCTCACCGCCTGCCATGCCAGAGGCCCTTTCGTATTGTCTTAGCATGACACTGCACTCGGCATGCCAGCACTGGAAACCGCACCACATCGACGTTTGCAGAGAAATGATATGACACCCTCAGATGAAGACAGACTGACAAGGAAGAGTGTAAAACAGATAAAGGCAGGATTTTTGTGTCATTGTTTGTGTGACGATTGTTAAAAGCAGCCACAGTTAGCACACGGCCTGACATATGTTATAAGTTTTCATCAGACATCAATTGCTTTTCCCCTTATCCCCAAGGTGGCCATTTACCTTCTGTGTTAACTCAGGGCGAGAAGATCAAACTGTGATTATATATCTAACCTCTGTAGTCTGTAAAGCTCCTGCAAGATTCTGTTTGGGTTGATTCTGGCGCCCCCTGTGGACTAAGTGGTAATGCATAAGTTGTGGGTTTTTTTAAAGCTGAAAACTCCTCAAAGGAGCTTTAAATTGTACGTTTTTTTAACCTTAGCTTACCTGCTAATCAATCAATTCACAACTGAAAATGTATGGTGGGAATTTTGGGCCATACTTCAGGGTAACAATACATCATAAACCATAGATACTTCAAGATAATTGGGAATGCTGTTATGCTGCGTTTCCAACCAAAATCATGCTAGTAAGCATTCAGTTAGCTAGTAATTTACACCTGTGGTATCGTAGCAAGCTAATACTGCTTTACTAGATATTAGCTTTGAGCCACTTCCTAGCCAACTGAAATATTATCTACTGTCTCAATGATGACATTAGCTACTGTCTGACTATGCTAGCATCAACCAATTGCTAACCAGCAATAGCGTTAGCTAGAATTTGTATCTGTTTGATTGTAGCGAACTAATACTACCAAACTAGGTATTAGCCTCCAGCCACTTCCTAGCCAATTGAAAGGTTACGTAGTGTCTAAATGCTAACATTAGCTGCTGTTTATGCTAGCATTCAGCTATTTGGTAAGAAACAATAACATTAGCTAACCTAACGAGAGGTGTAGATTTACACCTGGGATATTTCAGCAGGCTTATACTACCAACTATCTAGATATTAGCTTTCAGACACTTCCTAGCCAACTGCAATGTTACATAGTGTCTAAATGCTAAATTAGCTGCTTTTTATGCTAGCATTCAACTGTTTGGTAGCAAACAATAACATTAGCTTATACTACCAAACTAGATATTAGCTTTCAGCCACCTCCTAGCTAATGATAATATGTTGAATAAGTGGCTGAATGTTAACGTGAGCTAACATTCAATCAATTCCTAGCTTACATTATTTAAGCAGGGAATTTACACCTTAGTAGAGCTGTTTCACCAGCAAACTTCAAAGTAGCTTTCAAACCTCCTGCAAGATTCAGTTTGTGTTGCTTCTGGCGCCCCCTGTGGACAAAGTGATACTGCTTGTTTCTTCACTGATTTTGTCCTGTATATGTGTTTGTTGTGTTTTTTTAAGTCGCATATGACGTTACAATATCATTTAAGCTCCCACGGTTAGAATGACATCAGTGTGAATGTGGTCAATTAGTGAAGAGTGGTCGCTTGGGAAGCTTTTTGATTACTGAATAATCTTCTGTCGACATTGTGGAAAGTCTGAATGATGAAAAACCTTCTGATGAAATTATTAAATATAAAAATAAAGCAGCACTCGTATGAGAAGACCCGCTCCCCGTCAGCAGATGTAACAGTTAGCACATCCCATCCTCCGCTCTGTGACAGTAACCGAGTTGATCTCCTGCAGTCTGCATTGCAGCACATCTTGCTGACTAACTAAGGTGAGAGAGGGTGGAGGTGGGCAGCTGTCAGCTGCTTCTCTACATGCTCTGTGGTCCTCCAAAGCTTGTCCTCACGTATTAAGCTTTAGTTGCCTGGTAACAGAAAAAATGATCATGATTTTCCCGGCAAGATGAAAGATTGTTAGTATTTTGCCAGCAGGATGAGTGTGCCATGTAAACATGTTTTTTTAGTCATGCTGTGTTGTCACGTTTTTGTGTGGCTGGTTTTTGCATCGTGTTGTTTTTCATGTTTGCCTTTTTAATCACATAT
Source organism: Notolabrus celidotus (assembly GCF_009762535.1). Taxonomy (NCBI): domain Eukaryota; kingdom Metazoa; phylum Chordata; class Actinopteri; order Labriformes; family Labridae; genus Notolabrus; species Notolabrus celidotus. The sequence continues at coordinate 3,608,235 of NC_048292.1, forward strand.
ATATATAGAGAGAGTAAAGCCCTTTTTCTTTAATTCACATGACATTGATCTACTTAAATTGTCGACCCTTAGAAGCCACTGTATCATCAGGAATATAAAGATAACATGGTTCTTTTAAACAATAAATAACACCAGATTTATCTAGTACAATCTATCATTTATATTCCACACAGTTCAGTCTATAACAACATAATTAACTGTATATTACAACACTTACAGCAATAACATTAAAATCTAATAACATGGTCATCAAATCTATCAACAGCTTATTAGTTATCATAACACAGAGAGATTGTTTCGTTAGTATGATATAATACTGCCACTCAGTGGCCAGAAGACAGAACTACATCTACAGTCCAAGGCTGCATTTTGTCTCTTGCATAATTACAGACCTTTTTACATAAGAGAATATTGTGACGCATTTTTTATTTAGACATTAAATAACATTACATATGGTGAAAAATGTGACAGTGTGGTAATACTAATTCAACAGCTTCTATTACTTTAATTATAATAAAATAAAAGTATGATATACATTTACATGAATGATAAATTAGGTGAATAAAGGTGGGTGAATATATTACTCTATAGTAAGGTTTTGGCCTCATTTAAAGTTTAATTGTAAAGCACCTGCTCAATATAAGGCTATCCAAAGGGCTTTATGTAAGACAGAGAGTTGCATGAAGTATTTAAAGTCAACACTAGGAGGTTATATATTAAAGTGAGGTAAACAAAACCTCAAATAGAGACAGAATGAGCTCAAATTTAAAGTTTTGATTCAACAGAAGTGGATAAGTTTGGAGCATTAATTAAAAACGCTTAAAAGCAAGCATTTGGGAAAATTTAATGCAAATTCCTACTTTGCAATTTACTTTTTTTATAGTCTATGAAACACTTTATAAAACAGCCTTCTGCACAGTTTGCAGTTGTATAGTTTCTGCAATAATCCTCAGCAAAACTGCAATGCTGGGTTTCAATATGAAGTGCGTCAGTCAGTGTACTACTCTCTCTCCCTCTCTCTCACCCTCTCTCTCTCCCTCCCTCTCTCTCTCTTACACACTCATGAGCACGCAGGGTGGCGCGTGAGGTGAAGTCCGAACCCTCATGCCTGACTTCATGTGCTCATCCGGGTACTTCTATCGTAAACAAGACATTGGGATCTTGAGACTAAAACAATGTTTTGAATGCATTCTAAGGTCTTAACATGTTCATGCAATTATTCAACTATCTCCTAAGTTTGTGTAAGGAAGATATATAACTCCTAAGTGTGTAAAAGTTGTTGTTCATGCAGAAAAAAAAGACAAAAAAAAAATTAACTGCGCCATTAATTTTTTTTATTTAATATTACTCGATATAACTTCATGAATAAGTGTATAAAAAAGCTGAATATGCTCCAGAGGTCATAATAAAGCTTGTACGCTCAGTGAACACAGTTAGCTTGCGTTGTCTCATTTAGGTCAGGGAGAGCACGCTGCAGAAACGTGACAACGCTTGGAAGCGAACTCGACCCTCTCAGCCAATCAGAACGCTCAGAGCTGCGTGCGTCACGTATGGGCGGAGTCACGGCTGTAGGTGCGGTGACTGGATGTTCAGCAGCTAATCGTAGACGTTGAGGACATTTTCTCCTGCAAAGCTGCTCTAAAACTACCGCTGAGACGTGGAAGAGACGACACACACGGACTGCTTCGGATTTATAAGAGCTAAGTGAATATATTGATGACATTAAGTCGAAGAATTTGACAGAACTGCTGTTGGAATTGTGGTTTTTACATAACCAGCTTTCTCTGTAGTCTCGGTTGGCTTGCCTTCGTGTCTCACAGAAACCAACGGCTCAAATTAACCTCTGTGTTATTACAGTGTTATTACAGCAGCGTTAATAGACTTATTAAACTGTTATACCTGTAAAATCTTTCAACTACGTGTTCATTTTTACTCGCTTTTTTCAGTATTCAGAATAACAAGTTATACAACAAGCCCTCTGCTGCCCGTTAGACATCCGGGTCCTAACGCCCGCCGCGCGCACAGCCCAGATGGTTGTGAAGGTTTGTAAATACTTTGACATCATGGAGAAGGTTCTGTTAGAGCAAGGCTAATAATACTGGACTGAAGTGATCCAAGACTCACACACTGTATGCTTTAAAGGCATACAAGCTCTCTCTGTCACTCACTCGGACCCCTGTGGACCCCTGTGGACTCTGTCTCCTGTGTTTTTTTTCTTGGACATACTTTTTGAAACAATCACAGAGTTAAAGGATTAAAAAAAGAAGCAAAGTGAACACTTGAAGGACTTTTTCACCCCTCATTCAAAACCCACACCAAGCACTCGTCCAGTCGAGTAATGGTCATTAATACGGTGCACTGGTTCAGGAAGGGCTTGCGGCTCCATGACAACCCGTCGCTGAAGGAATCTCTGCAGGGAGCGGACACCGTGCGCTGCGTCTACATCCTCGACCCCTGGTTTGCTGGATCGTCCAACGTTGGGATCAACAGGTGGAGGTGAGGGTCCACATCACTGTGATTGATGCATGCTGAATTATTCCATTTATGCACTTTTTCTGTCCCTTACATGTGCTTGTTTTGGTTTGAGCATCAAATGATGTCATTGATTTGCCTTTATTTGACATGTTTTTTGTATTATTTATTTATTTATTTATTTATTAGTTTATTTGACAGGGGCCATGCAAAACAAAAACTGTCAAGCCAGAGTTAGCTATAAACTCATTTTCATCTGGTCCCTGGGCAGGAAGATGTAAACAAATGTACAATGCAAACATACTAGCATTTAAAACAATACATAGGCTACTCAACACAGTCCATCATTAATAACGACACATTTAAAATTACATTTCATTGTCTCTAATTTGATGCATTGAGATGATCACATGATTGTTTTTCCTTGAGCCATAATTTCAGTGTACTTTTAAAAACACTGAGCCTTGCACAGTCTCTAATGTGGTTAGGAATTGAGTTCCATTTTCCTGCTGCTCTGACTGAAAATGCTGACTGTCTTCCTATGTTTAGCTGAACAGTCTCCTCTTGCTGACGCCCTGGTCTCCCTAGGATTGTTCCTGCAGAGTAACACACATTGTTTAAGTGGTGGTGGGGTCTGATCATGAATTAGTTTATACATCAGACACATATCTGCAAATGCAGGTATTTCCCCCCTCATGCATACCTTTATCTTCCTGCTACAGTCTGGTAAAAAAATCTGCAAAAATAAGAGTGAAAATTATTAAATGATCTTCTAATATATCTGCAAAACTGTTAAAATTTGACCTACTATTTTGGTTCGACTGGACAATTTGAAGATGTCAAGTGAAGACAACCCAGTTTGTCACCTTTCACCCCTCCTAAGAAAGCAAATAATGCATTTCATTACTTGGCTTTCTTACTGATCTTCCAGTTGTGTGAGAAGCTTGATTGTGACTGGTCAAAACCCCTTGACAGTGGTTATTAACATTCACTAACATGAGCAACACCAGAGTCAAACTGATCACATGCATTCATGTCAAAACAATCCAGGTAGTTATTACCCGGCTTTCTTACTGGGTTAGGGGAACTAACAAGAAACCTTCAGGGTGGTCGAGACACCTCTGCTTCACGTCAGTGTCTTGTCTCACCCTGTAGGGATTCTGTTTCCCATAACAACCTGCCAATCATACATTATCCCTTACATAAGTTATGCCGTATTCATGCTGCGTATGTCACGCTTTACATATTTGCTCCCTTGCATGGTGACTTTGACGCTTTGTTATGCAGATGCAGAAGTCTCAAAGGGCAGTTCATTGGTACCATAACACTGATGTGTGATAGATTGCATGCTTGGGTTTATATTGCAGCAGTAAAAGTGGACGATTGTTGTTGTATGAGTATTTGAGAGGTCAGATATCGTGTCACACTGATATATCAGGCGTATTCTTCATATACCAAAACGAAAGTGGTGTCAAAGTCAGTAAAATGACATCTGAATTCAATCATCGTGGCTCCTCCTGTAACTAAAACAGCCTGTAATCATCCTTCAATCAAACCTCAAGGTTCTTCAGATCCATAATCACACAGAGAAAACACATCATTCATGATCTAACTCTTTCCTCTCTTGAAGCGGGGTGTTAGCTGTGAATCTGTAAACACTACTTTGGCATGACGTCCTCAGACTGTAATTATTGTAGAAAAACGCTGCAGTCTGCGCGCCTTATTGCATGGACAGTTTTTTTCATGCACAGGTTATATCACCGCACATGTTCCTGCAGCCCACATCTCCATTTTCAGAGCTCTGTTTGTCTCCAGTGTGGCAGCATGCAGATGATTAATTAGTTCTTCCTCTGGGACACAGACTCCATGGAGTGACTAATATGTTACATATTTGTTGAAAATACTCACATTACCATATTTCCTGCCTTGATTACGCTCCCACATTTCCCCGAGCTGACATAATTGAGAATGAAAAACACTTTCGAACTCGCGTATCCAAAATGCCTCCTCATTTCATTGGTGGATACGAAGCGATGCATGATTTAATATTTAAGATTTTACATAACCGACATTCTATGAAGCCCAGACAGTCGAGGAGGAGGAGGAGCGTGCATCATTGAAAGATAAAGACGGGCTGGTGACACAATTCAGTACTCACAAGTTTTACACGCTCATGTGACACAGATAAGAACGAGGGCCTGATATGGACACTGACGTCTTTGTCCTGTGTTTCAAATTCTGCCTTCAGTGTTACGTGGAAAACCTTCGCTGTGTTTTTTCCTCCCCAGTTTGATCTGTGACCCACACTTTAATTTAGTAGACTCCGCTAGCTGCTTCTGTGGAAACCACTGTGACACACTTTTTACAGTCTGCACATCCAGCTGCTGAATGAAAGAGCTCCAGTACAGTAGGAGTCTCCCTGGATGTGTTTGTTTCCTCTCCTGCTGTGCGCTCTGGTCCGGTCCCATGCCGTCACTGGGAGAGTAGGGCAGCAGCAGCAGCAGCAGCAGCAGCAGCAGCAGCAGCAGCAGCAGCAGCAGAAGGCGCGCCTGTTTATGGAGCATCCATGTTATGCCTCTGTTATGTAACAGCAGTCTGGAGTGACGTCGCGCTCACACACACAGCTCTCAGTGCGCTTTGATTCATTGGATTCTTTGGAGCATGCATCAGACATGTGCAGGAAGACACTTCATCTAACTCAGCTGCACAGGACAAAACATCTACAGTTCACCTCTCCCTCAAGCAACAAGTTTCATTTCTGTAAAGTCTGCAAACACGCAGCTGCTCAGATTTGATACCGGAAGTTCCCAGATTTTTTTTGACACACTTGCATAACACACACTGCAAATACAGAGTTATTACTGGTATGTAACCCACAGCACAGTCCCAGATAGACAAACAAGTATAACACCTGTCAGTGTGCGTCCGGGAGTTTGACAGAACAACAAATTATGCAACAAATATCTGTGGACTTTTCCCAAATCGGGGTCACAGGTGTGGGGGAGCTATCACAGATGGGCAGTTTAGTGCAGGGGTTCCCAAAGTGTGGGTCGGGACCCCCCTGGGGGGTTGCGACACACAAATGGGGGGTCGATGAAGAAGTAGTTGGTAACCTAACGTCCATGATGTGCATGCTAGTTGCAGCTCAGCTAGCAGCCCCCGTCTCCAGTTTTTTCTGGTGTTTGCAGGATTTAGTTTTATTTAAAAGTAGGACACGACTTTAAAAACATGTTCAAGGATGATGCGCTATCTTAGAAAGTTCAGCCGAGGCCTCATCAGAAACATCAGGAAAACAAAGTTGCACTGATAAAGCAAACACTGGCTCTGCTGCATTAAAAGAACAGTCCATGCTTAACTCCTAGATATGATTGTGCCGCTTGGAGGCAGTGAGAAGTTTGCAGTAAACTTCAGCGTCTGTAATCTGCCCTCGTATGAGCACCAGCAGCTCCCTCAGGCGATCCTTTCATTCGCTGGTGAAGGAGTGAGTGCTGAGCGGCGAGCAGCCCCGTCCGTCCAACACAGGGGAGTTATCCCTGGTGCATGATTTGGATCAATGCCAAATGACATAACAACAATAACTTTCCAGAGCCCCCCCATTTCCTCGCCTGGCGCAACTAGGTCAGTGTGTTAGTAGTAGATGTTTCACCCATCCTCGTCTCTTTGACCTACTTCTGCTCCTTCAAGAGACCCGGACTCTATCAGTGGCGAGCAGTGAAACCCTCTGCTTAATCCCAACAAAAGCTGCCTCCATCTGATATCAGTCTGCAGACTCAACAGACTCGAGCTTTAACAGAGTACAGGTGGTGAGCATGCAGGTCCTTCAGAGAGAGCATCACAAGGGTGTGATTATTGTCTGCTGCTTCTTGAAGGTCTCTATGATAAGATGCCGACACACATGAACAGTTATGTGTTCGTCTAATCCTCCACAGTCTAAGCTCGCTGCTTCTCTTTTGGAGTCACATGGTCTGAGTTTGTCGTGTTGTGAACCTCGGAGGAGAGCGCAGCAGCAGCTGGTGTTTGAAGCGACCTCGGCAGGAGAAGTTATAGCTGTGGAGTTCAGTCTCTCTCAGATAGGACTTGTTTTCATGGCTTCCAGATGTGAAAGTACACGGTGTTACTGGACAGCATGTCCATGGAAAGCTGACAGGATCTAAAAATATGTAGTGAAAGAAATGAGCTACTACTTCAGGGTGCAGGAAATATTACACCACCACTAAAAATATCCTCTGGAGCCTTATCGGGGACTTCCACCAGATCCGTGTCTGGTCTGTCGCCAGACTGCCGGACAGCTGGAGTCATGTGACCGAGGTTTTCCCGCGGTAATCACTGAATCAAGGATTCTCCTCCTCCTCTCCTCATCCATGTTGTCTTTCTGGTCCTCTGAAAACCTCTGACCTGTTGACTCCAGGCCCAGCTCCGCTCCATCTGCTCTGTTGAGATTGATGTGTCGTGCTCCGGCATCTAGCTAATAGAAGTCTTGCGTATCTGATCCAGAGGGCTTTGACCTGCTGGATCAGACGGAATGCAACGGAGCGGATCCAGTGGAAGTTAACACATTGACTAGAATAGAAACCTATCAGATCTGATGCTGAGACGGATCTGAGGTGGACTGGACGCAGATCCGGTTGGAATTTAGACGTTATTGTGCAGCTCTGGATTAAATAAAAACTCAAAGTACATTTATTTTTCCACATTTACCTCAACATGAATAACAGAGTGATACATTTATGGTGATATTACTGAAGGCCCTTTAAAAACCTTGATCTAGATTTTTGTTTGAAGACATTTGAGGACATCTGAAGATATGTACCCTTTAAAAGAATAGGCAGCTGTTTAAATGAAGCCAAATGCTCTGTGGCTCTTATTTTTTCACCCGTCTCTTCTGTCACAACATGCAAATTTTATGTCTGAAACAAAAGTCTGGAAACTAAATTTGCATGCTGATGAATCGGACAAAGTTGATGCATAACAAGAACGCCTGCAATTTATTTATCACCACCAGTTTACAGTCATGAAAGTTTCCCACAGTGGGTCTCCTGCTCTTCAAATCAGCCATGATTCTATTCTGATGATCCAGGACAGGAAGCTTCCACCTACGAGCTTGAGTACCTATAGCAACACCACGGGAAGCGCCACATTACTGCCGCTCCATCTGTACGCATGTGTGGACCTGTGTCAGTGGGTGCTCTGCTGTTTACACACACAGTCTTATTATAGGACTGAGACACACACAGCAGCACGAGGCCGACTCAGCAGGAGAACACACACTCTGTTCTAAAAGAGAAACGTTGCTGCCGGTCCTGTTCCCTTCTGCAGGGTCAGTATGTTTGGCTGACGTCACATTCAGAGATGATTAAACTCATGTGGACGCGGGTTGGTTGACTCATCCGCTGTCTGCATGATTCAGCCCTGAAGGATGAGTCCGAGGCCCCGTCTTTTTGAAGTGAACGATGTATCACCGTCCGTTATGTCACAAGGAGAAGAGCCGAGGAGGATGTACTGTACGCTCCTCCTGAGCCTGAGCGCGGGGACCTGTGGCTAAATGGAGGTTAAATACGAGACAAGTGGATTAATGCTGTCAGGGTCACAAAGAGGAAAAGTGGTGCTACTGAGGATAATGGTTTCCTTCCACTTTGTAGTACTGATAGATAAATGTCATAACAGCTGATTAAACCCGGGTTAAGAGTTTTTACGCAGACTTTATGTAACAAGCAGAAAAATAAATATAGCTGTACGCCACAAACGTGTGTGGGTCGATTTTACTTCACAAATCTCATCCTTCTTTACTGACATGTTCCTTCTTACTTTATCATTAAACATGATCTGGAGTTATCGCTGAAACAAGCTTCGCAGCAGCTCAGCTTGCAGCCCCCTGAAGCCGCACAAACAAATGTGTGACGCTCATTTTTAACGAGAGCTGTGGAGGAGACCTCTGCAGATAAATTAGCGGTCAGAAGGAAACTGAAACATGGTAGCAGCTCAGCTCGCAGCCCCCTGAAGCTGCACAATCACTCATTTTCAACAAGGAGCTTTAATTTCATCCTAGATTTGTTGGTTTCCGAGAGGAGGAGACCTCTGCATATAAATTAGAGCTCAGAAGGAAACTGAAACAGGCTAGTATCTCAGCTCGCAGCCTCTCCTGTATCTGTCACAGAGTACTGAAATAAAAAACAGTCTTTTATTAAGTCCTCTCTCAGACTCATCAGCCTCCTCAGACATCCCGTGTTACAGCAGAGTGTTTAACAGATTGGCATGTGCTTTCTCTTACTTCAAAAGCTGCCACATCGTCCGCTTAATCTACCTTTGGCCACATACACATTGAACCAGGAGTGTGGGCTTCTTCTTTTAAAGGAGGCTGTTTCCCCTCTGACCCCCCACGGCTCACTGCCATCAGAAGTCCCTGCTGACTCACACACACCTGCTCTGCTCTGATTGTTGCACCTTGTGACACTTTCATCCACCTGAGAGGACGCTTACTGAAACACTTTCCTCACAGCGAGACGCTGCGAGCACAGATGCACACAATGCTCGCCACTCCTGAGTGACGTCTGTTTTTTTTATGTATAGAAGAGCGGACTCCTACCTTAGTTAGTGTTTTTAAAATGATCATTTCAAACTGATGATTCATGTCTCGTCAAGCTGAGCTCAACCTGAAATAATGATTCTTCCTCCTTTGTATGAAAACAGTGATCGAGGAGTTCTCTCTGCCCGCTCTGGAGCTTTAATTACCGCTGACATAATGTCTCCTTCAGCTTCATATTAACCTCTCTTCTTCTTCTTCTTCTTCTCCTCCTCCAGGTTCTTACTGCAGAGTCTCGAGGACTTAGACTCCAGTCTCCGTAAGCTCAACTCAAGACTGTTTGTGATAAGAGGCCAACCCACTGATGTCTTTCCCAGACTTTTCAAGGTGAGTCAGTCGTCACATTTCACCTGAAAGCGTTCTCATTTCAATCTGTGGACGTCTTATTTAAAACCTCTCTCCCCTGCAGGAATGGAATATCTCTCGTTTGTCTTACGAGTACGACTCTGAGCCGTTTGGGAAGGAGCGAGATGCAGCCATTAAGAAGCTGGCCTCTGAGGCCGGCGTGGAGGTGACAGTCCGCATCTCTCACACACTCTATGACCTGGACAAGTGAGTACACATCTCCTCTCTCCACAGCTGTGTTTTTGCGACTCTGTGTGCGCATCAGGTCTTTGACTCTCGCTGTTGAACCCTTTCAGGATCATAGAGTTGAACGGAGGGCAGTCCCCTCTCACCTACAAGCGGTTCCAGACCCTGATCAGCCGCATGGACCCTGTGGAGCTTCCTGCAGAGTCCATTACAGCTGAAGTCATGGGGAAGTGCACTACGCCGCTGTCCGATGACCACGACGACAAGTTCGGGGTCCCGTCTCTGGAGGAGCTCGGTGAGTGGAGGCGGACTGAAGTGTTCAGATAAAACCTAAAACCTTAGCTGTATTCCCTCATGATGTTTAACATGCTGTTCGTTTTTAATGTGACTCTGCAGGCTTTGACACGGAGGGTCTGTCCTCAGCCGTGTGGCCGGGCGGAGAGACTGAAGCGCTCACAAGACTAGAGCGACATTTGGAGAGGAAGGTGAGTCGAGTCAGAGAAGAAGATTTAGAAATACATCCTTCAGACGAGGATAAACTTTGTGAACCTTGCTTTTTCATACCTAATGTTTTAACTGTGTCTCCATCAGGCGTGGGTCGCCAACTTCGAGCGTCCAAGAATGAACGCCAACTCTCTGCTGGCCAGCCCGACAGGCCTCAGTCCGTACCTGCGCTTCGGCTGCCTCTCCTGTCGCCTCTTCTACTTCAAACTCACCGACCTCTACAAGAAGGTAAGACAACAAAAGACCTGAAACTACAGACAGGATGACTCCCTGGTCCTGTTTAAGCTTAGAGAATTGTATTAGACCCAGCTCGGGTACCTACAGAGACTGATATGAAGCCACAGTGTCGTACAGCTTACCAGCTCTCTCTGAATCAATCCAAATTCAACGTGTTCCAGTTTTCTTAGCAGAGTTTTCTAGCAGGGCACGCGACAGGGTTTCAAACAAATGAGTTACATCTGTTAAGAAAATCACCTCTGATGACTTCACTGTGACTGGAAAGCAGCCAAGAGTGAGCGGAGTCACATGATACGAAGAAGAGGAGCTTAAAATGATATTAGTGAAGTATCAGGACATGTGAGAATTAAGACTCTCCTCCTGCAGCTGCAGTTTACTTCTCCAGCATTTTCAGGACACACCTTATTGTTGCACCTCCACCGGCTGGTTCTTAATGCACTCTTGAGAGAGAAGCTGCACTGGCTCCCCCTAGTGGTGTGAAGCAGTTTATTCAGTCTCTAATGCTGCTGCTCGTAGCCAATAAACATCAAGTGTTAGTGAAGAATTATCGATTTTCTTTTGTGGTTTAGCTTCAGAATCTCATTACTTTGAAGCAGCTTAATAAACAATTAATACAATATATTAGATAATATTCAGAACACCAACAAGTCTCCCCCTCCCTCCCCCTCAGGTGAAGAAGAACAGCTCCCCTCCTCTCTCGCTCTACGGTCAGCTCCTGTGGCGCGAGTTCTTCTACACGGCGGCCACCAACAACCCCTGCTTCGACAAGATGGAGAGCAACCCCATCTGCGTGCAGATCCCCTGGGACCGCAACGCCGAGGCGCTGGCCAAGTGGGCGGAGGGCCGGAGCGGCTTCCCCTGGATCGACGCCATCATGACCCAGCTGAGGCAGGAGGGCTGGATCCACCACCTGGCCCGACACGCCGTGGCCTGTTTCCTGACGCGAGGAGACCTGTGGATCAGCTGGGAGGAGGGCATGAAGGTATGAGACACTTGTTTATTACTTGACCTTTAAGTCATTTTAATCATTCGGACTTTTTTCTTAGAATTTAAAAAGTCAGAATTCTTTCAGTGGCCCTGATCCTGTTCCATATAACTCCCTGTTCCTCCTCTAACATGAATCTCTTGTTTGTGTCTCTTCAGGTGTTCGAGGAGCTGCTGCTCGATGCAGACTGGAGCGTTAACGCCGGCAGCTGGATGTGGCTCTCCTGCAGCTCCTTCTTCCAGCAGTTCTTCCACTGCTACTGCCCAGTGGGCTTCGGCCGACGCACAGACCCCAACGGGGATTACATAAGGTGTGTTTCCCTCTCCTGAAGTCCTACACCTCTACCTCTTTCTGCACTTTTCCTCTCCTCGTTACGATGAAGTACATCATGCTCATTGCTCTTCATCTTCTCCTCTCTCAGGCGCTACTTGCCCATTCTGAGAGGGTTTCCTGCCAAGTATATTTATGACCCCTGGAACGCTCCGGAGAGTGTGCAGAAAGCAGCCAAGTGCATCATCGGGGTGCATTACCCCAAGCCCATGGTGCACCATGCAGAGGCCAGCCGCCTCAACATCGAGAGGATGAAACAGATCTACCAGCAGCTCTCCTGTTACAGAGGCCTCGGTAAGAACACACCGGATCCAGATTAGAACTGTTAAATGTTCACATGAAGCTCAACTCATCAAACACCTCAGTAGTACTCACACACCGTTCCTGAGAGTCTGTGACATAACAGGGAGTTAGAAGAAGTTGAGCTCTTTTCAGAGAGGTCAGGACGAGGAGCTGCAGCTTTCAAGTGAATCTAGAAGACTAAAATAGGAAGAACTGAGCCCACATGAGAACCTTTAGCTGACCTGGGATCAGTTAGAAGTGTCTGTAAACACTTGAATACTTAATAAAGCTGTTATTGTCTCTGTCCTCAGGCCTCTTGGCGACAGTCCCGTCCAACATGAACAGTAACGGTAACACAGAGATGTCCTCAGACGTGGTCGGTTACTCTGTGAGGTCCACGCACGACGCTGCACCGTCATCAGGTAAGAGACCGAACCCCTGAAGTCACACCGGATCCATTAGAGCATCTCTTCTATGTTGAAGAGTCGAGTTTGATGAAAGAGAATGAGCATTTGTTCCTTTTTCCTCTCAGGCTACGAGCTGCCGGTTCAGAACGAGGAGCAGTGGCAGAGCGGGGTCATGATGTACCTGCAGGGGGATCAGCAGACCAGCATGTCCACACACCAGCAGGGTGAGTCACAGTAAACTCAAACCTCCTGCTCCCTTCCTCCTGCACTTCTCTTCTGTTCCAACTTTCATCCTCTAACTTCTCAACTAATCCTTGAATCTTGAATTCTGGTTCTGCAGGGACCAGTGCAGGAGTGATGTGTTACTCTCAAGGCTCACAACAGATACCCGGTCCTGCTCTCAAGACCCACGGCAGCTCTCAGACCAGCATCAAACGGCACAGTGAAGACTCGGTGAACTTCAGAGGCTCTAAAGTCCTGAGACAGAGCACCCACTAAAGAGGTCAGCTGATTTCAAACTCCCCAAACTCCTCTGTTGATTCTCACACAACCCTTACAGACACTGTTTTATGATTTGCATCATTCCTCGTGTGAAGTGAAGTCACATATCTTCCTGGTAAAATTTAAAGCCGTACTTTTTCATGTGACCTCATTCGTGTCCTCTCTTGTCCCCTCTCAGGAGAGTCTCCAGACTTCGCTGTGACTCACGTCGTGTCCTCATTCTGACCCGACATGGACCTTTTAAGACTTTTGTTACAGCACCGCACTGTTGCATGAGCAAACGCTCAGAAGGACCCGTCATACAAACACACACACACGCACATGGACACACAGACACTATCTGGACTGTACATTCTCAATGGGACCGCACGGCGGCCCTGCAGCGGGAGCGTCACACTGTGCTCGTGGTGGACGGGACAAAAAGTCTTGTGTAAATAAAGAATTTGCTAATATCTGCTCACATACAAACGTGTACATATTTGGATATTGTATGTGTTTACTCTCTTTGTGTAGCCATAGACTCATTGATATATTTTTGATATGACAGATCATTGTGGATGGATCTTTCTTTTATGGAAACTTTTCAATAAAATATGAAAACATTTATAGTCCGTCCATGAAAAGCTAAATAATCCTGTATCTATAATAAGAACAGCTGCTCGTCTGCTCGTTTATTCTTCTTCCCACTTCTCTCTCTTCTTTGAGCCATCCAATGTTTCTATGGACAGACGTGTTTGATCATTCCCTCCCTCTATCTCAGAGCTTGTTTTGTTCCTTCTCACTGTAGAGGCAATATCAGTAAGACGTTATCTATCCAGTCGTTGCCCGTGTTAATGGTTATTGAGAAAAGGCAACTTCATATCATGCCCCCTCTGTATTACCCTGATATGTACCACTGGAGAGACCTGCTCCTCCTTCTTCTTGTTTCTCCTCAATGTGCTTGTTTGATTAAAAACTGGTTTAAATATACGAACGCTTTCAGTCTGTTCTTTGGAGCTTGACAGTATGAGGAACAGATAGTATGTAAAGGTAAACATACTACATCATGCTACACACACAGTTTATTATACATACAATCATGCACAAACATGCTTAGGAGAGATGTCAGAGTGTGAACGCTGCCTTCAACCAGCGCCACCCGAGCAGTTGGGGGTTCAGTGTCTTGCTCAAGGGCACCTCGGCAGTGCCCAGGCGAATGGACCAGCATCTCTCCAGCCCTCATACAGTCCACTTGTCAAATGTTGTCCACTCTGGGACTTGAACCAGCGACCTATCAATTCCCCAGCCAAGTTCTTATGGACTGAGCCACTGCTGCCCCAATGTAAGGGTTTATTTGTTGTAATTCACATTAAAGTGAACATCTAAACTTTGACATTGATACAACTTCAAACATGAATGAGGCAAATGCTGTTTCCTGGATCACAGGACAGGATGTTGCTCAACTTTTCCCTCTCAGATACCCCTTTCTGACCGAGGCAGTTTCAGGGCTGGTTCCTTTTTGGGCGTTTACGTCTTTATTCAGAGAGAACAAGACAGTGGAGAGAGCGGGAAGGGACTTGCAGGCCCTCTTGAGGATCATAGCCTCTGTACATGGGGTGCAACTTCAATCAATCAATCAATCTTTATTTGTATAGCGCCAAATCACAACAAACGTTATCTCAAGACGCTTTTACAAACATAGGAGGTCTAGACCACTCTATGTCAAATTATGAACAGAGACCCAACTTCAAGACAGGGTAAGACTCAGTCTGACTCCACCTTAATCCATCATGAGCATTGCACATCGCAGTATTTATCTAGTTACAGTGGCGAGGAAAAACTTCCTGTTAACAGGCAGAAACCTCAGGCAGAACCAGACTCATGTTAGACAGCCATCATGCCTCGACCGAGTTGGGTCTGGAAAGACAAATAGAGGGGACTTACTTAACTTACTAACTTAACCACAAGGCCAAACCTGCACCCTGATATAATTAATGTTTGGAACTAGTCCTTCTCTAGCTTCTTTATCTTAATATGAAACACATACATCAATATGTTGAATCCTCCTGCTCTTGTTCTAAGTTTTATTCCTCTGTTGAAAAAAGAAAGGCAGTAAAAGACTGAAATTGAACGTGTCATTTATTGCACAGTCAGCATTAGTTACAGTAGTAAATCAGGCTTTAAAGATCATCAGGCAGCTGTTGGTCTTTGTTTCTCTGCTGCATTGATCCAGTGTGTGTTTGTGAGGAAGGCCAGCAGAGGAAGCTCGTGTAGTCTTATGAAGCATGGCTGTTTCTCAGTCTGTTTTTTTGGCATCACAGTTCAGACTGGAAGAGGAGGAAGACACGAAGATAGGAACTCTGAACATCCAAAATAGTCATTAACATCCACAAACCTGTGATTTATAGACCTTCAGTGTTTCAGTACGCTGCTTTCCTGCACGTATAATAACTGTTATATCCACCTCATGGTTATATGAAGAAACCTGCTACATCACATCAAACATCACCTCATGTATTACAGCACTCTGAACCATCACACTATCATTTAACCAACTAGAGATGTCTTCATGTGTTTATGTATAAATATGTTTGTTTATATCTGTACAGAGTTTGTTTACCTTGCAGAGTCAGTTGTACTTGTTTGTTATTTATCAGGATCTTCTTTTAAATCACAGCTGAAAACAGATTTTCATGGAAAGGCCTTCTTGTAATATTGTTTTACCCACGCTAATACATTTATTTTAAATCTACTTTTATTCATTTTCTTTGTATTCACTCTTTGTTTTTATTTGTTTTACAGATTTTAAATGTTTTGATTGCTTTTAGTAGTTTCTCTTTTATTCAGCTGTTCCTCTTAAATTGTCCTGCTAGCTCTACATGTCCCCCTCATGCTTTGTTTGTTATTGTGGGTTTTATGATGTAAAGCACTTTGTTTTGATAAGTGCTATATAAATAAACTTTACTATTATTAGAATTATATGTGCAAATGTCTTATTTGTGTAAATGTAAACTGATGCTTTTGAGAAACTGTCATGAAATCTGTTGATTACCAAATTCCCTTCTGAAGCCCTTGCAGTGTCAGAGAATGATGAACATGTTGATCCGTATGTGTTGCTTTGTCAACAACCCAAAGACGTTTAGTTCACTGACCTCAGTGAGTAAAGAAAACTGGAACATCTCAGATTGAAGACACTTGAGTCGGACATATTTGACTTCCTGCGTCTTTAAAAACACTCATTATGCAATCAAAAGAACAACTGGTATGTTCATTCATCGCTGCATCTCTTTTATGAACCAGTATCCTGGAGTTCATTCTGAATCTGATGCCATCTGTAATTCATCTTTATATAAAACACAATACTGTAGCTTTTTCATAACAGTTGTAGTCATATTTTGGCGAGCGCTGTGAGTCAACAAGGGCGGGAACCATTTAGATCCAAAAACACGTGCAGAAGTCCCAAACAAGTACAACAACAGAAATGTGCTGCAAATAAAGAACATGCTGCAAGAAGCCAAAACAGCTGCAGTCAAAGCACACGCCCTGCAAACACACACAGGGTGAAGATCCAGACTTCAGAACAGGAGAGCTCCAGAGGTAGCAGCCTGGTTGTTCGGTTATTTGTCAAGTTTGTTTCAGACTTTTGCATCATTTGAGCATGTGCAGTACATTCCTCAGATCTTCTACCCTCCATATTGAGCCCTCACACTGAATCAAAGTGAGTCACAAGGCTTGAAGATCCCTTATTTCGTAGTACTCAAACTGCCTCCCCTCTTCTGCTTCTTGCATGAAGGTGAAGCTGCAAACCTTTTTCCCCACATCAGCGTACAGTCCTTTATTCTAACTCCCAGAAAACATGTCAAACAGCAGCATATCAACAGTTACTCCTCTACAGTCCTGAGAGGAGCCACAGGGTTGAACATCGGTCTCTGCTGCCTGAGCTGCAGCTTCCCATAAATCATCTCAAAGTCCTTCTTAGTCCCGACGATGACGTCCAGGCTGCCGGAGCGAACGTCGTACCCGTACGACGCCAACTTCTGGATCCGGTAAAGCACGATCTGTGTGGTGAGTTCCAGCACGTTTGGAGACTCCTTCACCTGCTCCATGGTCATCCCAGCGTCCATCAGTCCCTGGAAGCGCCCGGCTAAAGTGGGCAGAGAGTAGTACAACACAGCCGGGCAGCGGATCACGAGCTCTCTGAGTTCCACCTTGGAGCAGGAAAGAGCGTCTTCGACATACGCAAGAGCGTGCTCCATGCTCTCCGGCCGCAGCTCGGCGATGGACGCTCTGAGACTGGAGACCAAGTGAAGGAGCTCCTCTGTGGTGAACCCCTGCTCCCTCAGGAAGCCCAGACTGTCCCTCCAGGCCTCCGCCGGGCGCAGCAGGATGTAGGGATTCTGACTGAGCAGCTTCTGCAACCACAGCCGGAGGTTCCCCTCATCCCCGCCCAGGTCCAGGTACGTCTCCCTCAGAGTGTGGATCACCTCCTGGTTCCTCTCTACGGGCCGGCTGAAGCTCTGCGGGGCGCTGGCCATCAGCTTCCCGATGATCCTCTTGCTGAGGCGGAGCCGCTGGAGGTAGAGGATGTTGGCCTGCTGGTTGCTGTGGTGCGTCAAGGTGAAGAAGGACGCGGGGAACTTCTCTATGATGCTCACCAGCTCACGCTTGTTGGGACACACGGTCACCCAAAGGTCTCGTTGAGCGGCCACGTCCTCAGGAAGGCACAGGACTGCTTCAGGGTGACTCTCCAGGATGCGGGCGATCACTGTGGAGTCCGCGCCCATGTCCCGCAGCAGGTCAGCCGTCTCAGACACGTACGCAGAGGTCTCAGAGAGAACCCAGGGCTTGAACTTGCGCACCTTTCGGATGTCCACGGACAGCTCGTAGAGGTAGTCCACGGTCTGCTGGTTCTCTATGCGCTTGTTGGGAGACGACACCGTGGAGACAGACGCAGAGGGAGGCAGGAGGAGCCTCATCCTCTGACAGTAGGTGCACAGGGAGGCGGTGGTGACTCGGAGCATTGTGGATCTGCAGGGAGGGCAGAGAGGTGAGGATGAAAATCCAGACTATGTAAGGCATTGATTCCCACCTACTTCAAAACAGCGTGACTGTCCCTTTAAAGAAGAACACTGGGACACTTAGAGGGAGGAGTTTGTTTAGGACACCTCGCTGTATGAGTTACAATCAGGCCGTTATTTCAGAGGCTATTTATATGCAGTGGTGCCTTCTTAAATAGAGGTTATAAGGACATTTCCACCAATTAATAAAGGATTATAAAACCTTAATAGTAAAATATTAATAATGCATCCAATGAAATGATTAAAACAGACTTCAAAATATCAGATTCTGTTCAATTTATGTATTCTTTGGTGTAAACTTAGTGTCTGTGTTCGCTGACAATGAAACAGGTTGTTCCACTTTTGATCCTCTAATAAAAAAAGAGAACAAATAAAAGTAAAAACAGCTGTTTTAAGCTTCTGGAACATGCATTCTCTAGCATGCAGCAAGTTGTACATTTTGCACAAGAGGTAGAATGATCTCATATACATATATAGCCTAGTATAACACTTGATCTTGCAGTTTCTCAAAATAATTACATGCAAAATCATGCTTTTGAAAGATAATTTCCCTATACTGGAGGGTTTTGATCTTGTTTTCTTTAAAAGGCACCTTTGTTTTTCTCTGGAGCAACACAGCTGCATGAAGAGGTGATATTAATGTAAAGTTCAAACCTGTAATTTGTTCTTTAATACAGTGTAATACACCTTTAATTCCACCTCAGTGTGCAAACTGCTCAAAGAGTCGAGTTTGTTCCTAAAATGTAAGAATAAGGATTGTCCTCTGAGGGAACAAAACCAGGGAACACTCTGTCCCGACAGCAGTATGTGATGGTACATATGTGCATTATATGGCACAGGCGGTCAATGTAACACCAAAACCTACAGCTACACACACGAGACACAGAACAACACTGATTCATGTTAAGTGCAGAATAAAAACAGAAAGAAGTCATGTTTATGTTACATCAATAATAAATCAGGTTATCTTACCAGATCTAGCAGCCAGCGGAGTCAGTGTGTCAAACAGCCAGCTTTCATAACATGAATGAAGGGGCGGAGTCAGGGAGGCAATGCATAACAGTATGGAAGGCCAACAGGGCCAAAATTTGTGTCCATGTTCCAGAGTTTGAAATGTATAAAATATAATGTGATTGATTTCTAGATTATCTGGAATACTATCATGATTGTAGAGATGGAAAGAAATAACTGGTAAATAATTGAAAGACTGTGTGTGTGTGTGTGTGTGTGTGTGTGTGTGTGTGTGTGTGTGTGTGTGTGTGTGTGTATGTGTATATATGGGTATACTGTCGTCTGTAAAATTTGTTGTTTTTTGTTTAACTATTTTCTTTCTTTTTTACAATCCTTATAATTTAAGTGTCTGTTTTTTTGTATTCAATGCTGCTCATACGTGCCTTAAATTGCCTCCCGGGGACACATAAAGTTTTTTGAATTGAATTGAATTGAATAACTTTACTCTATACTTTATTATGATTGTGCCTTATCATGGCTTATTACCCAGGATGTGTGAAACCGTTCTGATTGGTCAAAACCCCTGGATAAGATAATAATAATAATAATAATAATAATAATAATAATAATAATAATAATAATACATTTTAATAATAATAATAATAATACATTTTATTTAAAGGTGCCTTTCTCGGCACTCAAGGACACCGCACAGATACATATATATATATACATACACGAATTTACATTAAAGGAAACAAAATCAAAGTCAAAATGAAATCAATATAAACTAACAAAGGGGTAAGAAAAAATAGAAACAATAACAAAATGATAGAGCAATTGGAGTCAGAGGGAGTAGGCGGTTTGGAACAGATATGTTTTGAGTTGTGATTTGAAATGGGGGAAAGAATCTGTGTTTCTGAGTTGAGGTGGCGATGAGTTCCAGAGACGGGGAGCAGAGCGGCTGAATGCTCGGCTCCCCATAGTGGTGAGACGGGTGGAGGGGACAGACAGGTGTATGGAGGAAGAGGATCTGAGGGAGCGGGAGGGAGTGGGAACATGGAGGAGGTCGGACAGATATGGGGGGGGCAAGGTTGTGGATGGTCTTGAATTTTATTTATATAGCACCTTTCAAAACACAGTTACAAAGTGCTTTACAACAAGGATACAAATACACAGGAAAATACAGGCAGGTTGTACTGAAATTACAGTTAGTAAAACAATTGAGAAATGATTAACAAAATTAAAAAAGTAAACAAGCATATCTTAAAAAAAAAGTATGTACAGAACAAAATAAACAAATTTACAAAATATTTACAAAACCATATATCACACACGTCATGTCAAATCAACATGCGGGAAAGAATTCCGGCACATTTTGCTAGTGGTTGTCGACACCATAGATTGTATGGGAAGGTAAAACCCATTAATTTCTGTTAGCATCATGTTGGTTTACGATTTACCAAACATTAGTTTCTGTTAGCATGCTAAATCGGCAGGCTACAACACAGATACTGGATCATGTCCAGGAACAGGTGAGTGCAGGGCGGTGATAATGGCAGCAGTAAAACACCTGTCTATAATGTTGAGAAACTGGAACTAATTTTGACCCTTTTGGCTTTCCATACAAGGGAGCTCTCTGGCTCGCCTCCTTCAGTAGTTGGTGTTTGTCATTTAGCCCCGCCCACCGGACTGTATGAAGTCATCACATGTTTCACCTCATGGTAACAAAGCACACAGCTACTGTCATTAAAATTAAAGGTATATTAAAGGTGTATTAATATAATTTGCTGTTGTGAAGTCCAAGATATTCCTAGACATTGAGCTTTGTCCCTTTGAAATTTCTGTTAGCTGAACATTAAAACTACATGAGCATCTGTACCTCACAGTATACTAGTTTATTTAAGCTACACTGTATCCTAGAGGACATGGAGACACTTTCAAATTTACAGGAATTGTTAGGTACTAACTTAAACACACAAAGCAGGCAGTAGACAAAAAAAACCTGCAAAAACTTACATCAGCCATGGCTAATTATCATGCTAACTCAAACTGGGCCTAACATAATATTGTGTTTGCTCTCCTGGGCCCACTTAAAGCTGCTGTGAGGAACTTTTGTTTTGTATCGATTCTGGCGCCCCCTTGTGGACAAAATGATACCTCTTATCTCTTGTCCTATACATGCAAAAGTAATGTTTTCAACAAAAACATCATTCTGTTGTCTTCAACAATCAACTTTATCAGGCAATGTGATTATTTTCCATGAAAACAGTCAAATAAAGGCTGTTTCTGAGGCAAGATGTCCATCATCTGGTCTGACACCTACCCCCTCAGGGCGGTTTCAGGCCTTAAAAATGACAACAGAGAAGGTGCCAGTGTTGTTGCTGATGGCCTTGTTTGCTATTGAAGGTCATAAAGAGGCATCAGTATCATTTTCAGCCTGTTTCTCAGCCAGTTCAAAACTCCTCACAGGGCCTTTAAAAAGACAAAAACATACTCACATTGTTTTATCACTCTTTCTTTTACTATTTGAATCATATTTACTATATTACAATGTTATAAGCCTTTTAACATGGTCAGCTAGCTACAGAAACTGGCACAACCACCATATTTTTTGTATCTGGGCAGGCTTAGCTTACCATCCAGTTGAAGCTAGTTGTGTTTGATTAAATCTATAGTAGTCCCATCTGTCAGTTCTGGACAAATCCTGCCTTCATATCAGGTTTTAATTTCAGAGGCATTTTAATTTAAATGTATTACATAACCTGGGAGAACCTGCAACTTGTGTAGAACCGTATTTCAGGTGCGTTTTCCCCCTCAATGTGGTCAATCCAATTTGACCACAAGAAAGACGTCACTAAATAAAACTTTATCTATGCATAATGAGTGAAAATACATCATTATTTTCTATGTGTAGCAAATGATACAAAGAAACAGTGCTTCATTTATTTCCATATTTCACTTTGAGCGACTGTGCAGGATGCAACAACTCAAAACTAAGCATTTGCTTTTGGCTTATTTTAAGTAAAAAATATATCATTAGACTAAATAAAGCTACATTAACATGAGAAGTCCAGCTTAACTTCTTATTTCAAGATAATTGAAGCAAAAATAAGATTTAAATTGCTTGTTTTGAGTAAAAACAATCAGCCTATACGGTAAGAAAAACAGTTATTTTTGAAATTTCCTGATACAAGAATACGTCTATTCAACAAATGTAATCAGTTCATTTTTCTGATCTTATTGGCAATTTTTTTCTATTCATTACAAGCAATATCTGTTTTTATTTTTATGTGTTATCTCTAAGAGTATGATGTTTTTCTGGACTTTTCACATAATGCTGTTTATATTTAGTCTAAGGAGATATTTCTACCAGAAATACGCCAAAAACTTCACTCACAAAAAATACAGATTGAGAAATGATGTTGTTTTTTTTAATCATACTAATACTGTTTTTCTTTTAATTTTAATTATACTCTTTTTGATAGATTTTTCAATTTTAGAAACACAAACATTGGAACAAAATAAAACAAAACACATAGAAAACATAAAAAGTCCCACCCCAAACTAACAGAGAGCGCTGCGCTGTACATATACATAAGACAAATAAATAAATGAAAAGACGACAGGAGAGGTAAACATAGAGCACATGTAAGAAATAAATGAAAGGGCAAACAGTCCTCATCCTCCGGGCACAGATGATAAGTTATGTCTACAGCAAGAAGGAATGCAGTGGTTCCCAGATCCTCCAGAACTTGTCTGGTTTTTGATTAAAGGTGACATATCATGCAAAATTGACTTTTTAATGGTTCGCTACCTGAAATATGTGTCCCTGTCTACAAACCCCCCGAGAATGAAAAGAATCCATTCTGCCCCTGTTCTGATTTCTCCACCTTTCTGTAAATGTGTGTGAAACGAGCCGTTTCAGACTTCCGTGTTTTTGTTACGTAACAACAATATCCGGTCTGTCACGGAGTCAGAGCTCGGAGCTTGTTCAGCCCATAGACTGTGTAAAATAATACTGAATCCCCCCTCCGTTTTTCATTCCCTGCACACATGTGTGCTAACAAGGAGCTTAGGAGGGAGGCATGCTAGTTGTAGGCTGTCTTAATAAACACAAAGGTCGGTTTTACTCCCCACGTCTGCAGATTTGAAGATCTAGTGGATGATTTTTATTTATCATGGATAAATGCTAGCGCTAGTTAGCATAGACACATAGCTACAGGTCGTAGCTGTAGCTGTGTACCAAGACACACGTCGACATACTGACAAATAAAACAACAAGAAACACAGAATCTGTGACCAATCCTTCAGAAAGGTCCCGCTGCCTTTCTGGCAGAGGTCGGTTTTACTCCCCACGTCTGCAGATTTGAAGATCTAGTGGATGATTTTTATTTATCATGGATAAGTGCTAGCGCTAGTTAGCATAGCCACATAGCTACATGTTCGTAGCTGTGTACCAAGACACACGTCTACATACTGATAAATAAAACAACAAGAAACACTAAATCTGTGACCAATGGTTCAGAAAGGTCCTGCTACAGGCGCCTCTCTGTCAGGATCAGATTCAGAGGGTTGAAGTAACGCGGGTCTGTGAGCAGCCGTGTATATTCAGCCAACATGTAAACATTAGATCAGCTGGACAGCCGAGGCCACACCCACTTCCTGAGGGGGCGTGGTCAGAGAGAAAATAGAGTGTTCTGAGGAGGACTGAAGAAGAGGGCTTTTCAGGCAGACCAAAATCTGATTTCAAAGTGTTTTTTTGAGCATAAACTTTAAAGACATGTTTTGGGGACCTCTTAGACCAATATATATTGATGAAAAAAGCATGATATGTCACCTTTAAGGTCATGAGTCAATTTCTCGAGAGGAATAAGAGCAGATATCTGTGATATCCACATGTCAACCGAAGGGGCCTGGGGAGTAGACCGCCGCAGTGAGATACATTTTTTAGCCAGAAACAAAAGAATTGTCAACAAAGATGTAGTGTCCGAGTCGAAGGAATTGTCTGGAGCGTGGTTAAGTAGACAGAAATTGGGAGTCAGCGAAAACTGTTTACCAATCACCGTCTGGATTACAGAGTGAACCTCCCTCCAGAAAGTTTGAATGCGGTCACAAGACCAAAACAAATGGATAACTGTACCTTTATGAATGTTACATTTAGAACAAAGATTGGAAGTGTCAGGGAACATTCTCTGGAGGCGAACCGGTGTGTAATAGGTTCGGTGAAAAAATGTAAAGTTCTGTTCATGAATAGAGATTGAGGTACATTTAGGAAAACACCTGCTACAAATCTTGTCCCAGTCCACATGATTAAATGTCACCTCCAGATCACGCTCACATAACGACTTCAGAGGGTCATAACCTGAAGAATCAGAATAAAGTAGTGAAGTATATATCTTGGAAATCAGTCCTTTAAGAGATTTTGCCAGAGTTACAATGTTTTCCAGCTCTGACAGTCTCATGCGGAACTTGCCTGTCCTCAAGAGGGAACCCACGAAGTGACGAATTTGGAGATATTTATAGATAATAATGTTTTTCTTAAACAACATGATTAAATAATGATAGGCTACTGCCATTACAAGGGTTAACAGCTCTTTTGATTGCACACAGGTCGCTGGAAGAGGAGGAGAAGGAGACGTGGGCGGCTTCTGTTTGAGTTGTGATGGTGAGTAAATATAAACCTACTATTTTTCTTTGTCTCCTTTACTGAATCACATGAAGTACTGCTGGTTTAGTCTTTTCACAGTAGGCCCTCAGGAAACAAACACAACCGTGCTTTTAAATATCATGTGACAGCATCTGTGAGTAAAATGACATTACACTCTGTTAAAGGGTATCCCAAGCAATGTTAAGCACATCATAATCCATAAATCCATCTCCTAAGAATAGTGAATACCTCCATCTGCCTCTGTAAAGGAGAACCATGTGACTTCTTTCAATGCAGTTCACAGTTTTTACCACAAGGGGTCACTGTGGGAGCAGGATTCCCTACCAGACTTTACCGGCCTCCTTCTATCCGTCCAGGAGGAGCTTTATATAGAGTTTGTTGAAGACATGATGAATGATTCTGATATCCTGGATAATTGTTTACTTTTATGGTATAAAACAGCTTTTATTTTGAAAAGTCTCAGCAGGATGCAGGATCACAAACCTCTTTAAGAACTTGTGCTCTGTTTCTTTTCATGTCCTGGAGAATTCAAGTTTTATTGTCTAACTGTGTTTGTTCATTTGGACTGTGTCAGGGTCGAACTATATTTAGTCCTCATCATTTGTTGCCTCTCCTTGCTGATGGACACAGTTGTCCCTTGCCACCAGCAGCCCACAGTGCCTTGATTACCCTGGAGCCACCTGCTGTCCTCATGTTGAGCTCAGACATGTTTCAGTGGAGCTCTCCGGATGAGACAAACACGGGGCGTTCTCACAGGCATGATGATTTGTTTTCTGCTCTCCTAAAGCCACATTTAGCCTCTCTTCCCTCCTTTCAATTAAGACTGTAATAGAAACCCTTGGAGATAAAGTGTTCTCTGCTTCGTACATACGTACATGTTGCAGGATAACATGCTGCTTTATCCTAAGGAGGCGCATGTAACAGTTTAATTGGGATTCCCAGACACAGCAGAGCACCTGTCTCCCCCTGTCAGTTATCTCCTCCTCTAAATGCTGCCTCTGTCTTTTCCACTGATAACTCAAGACTTGGGAGCACGAATTCTTGACATCAGCGTTTAAATGTTGCAGCGTGGGAGTAATTACGCTGTAATCCACGCAGCGCTGAGAGCAGAGAGCCTCCAATAGCAAGAATGTTTTAATTACATTCCAAAGTGGAGACGGGGCGGAGCAGTAAAGCCCGTCTTCACGTCATTGTTCTTACTGGAGGTCTTCTGTTGCTGCTTACTGCTGATTTGTTTTGATGGGAAAGACTGTTGGTGTATTAATAACTATATTTAAAATGCACTCACTGAATGATGTTCTAATTATAACTTTAAAATGATAGAAAGGTAGATAGATAGATAGATAGATAGATAGATAGATAGATAGATAGATAGACAGACAGATAGATAGATAGATAGATAGATAGACAGATAGATAGACAGACAGACAGATAGATAGACAGATAGATAGATAGATAGATAGATAGATAGATAGATAGATAGATAGATAGACAGATAGATAGATAGATAGACAGACAGATAGATAGATAGATAGACAGATAGATAGATAGATAGATAGATAGATAGATAGATAGATAGATAGATAGACAGATAGATAGATAGATAGATAGATAGACAGATAGATAGACAGATAGATAGATAGATAGATAGATAGATAGATAGATAGATAGATAGACAGACAGATAGATAGATAGATAGACAGACAGACAGATAGATAGATAGATAGATAGATAGACAGATAGACAGACAGACAGATAGATAGACAGATAGATAGATAGATAGATAGATAGATAGATAGATAGATAGATAGATAGATAGATAGATAGATAGACAGATAGATAGATAGATAGATAGATAGATAGATAGATAGATAGATAGATAGATAGACAGATAGACAGATAGATAGATAGATAGATAGATAGATAGATAGATAGATAGAAAAAGCAACTCAATACAATACAATATGATATATGATATGATACATTACCCTGAGTCACCATAAGATACAATGCATTGTGATTCGTCATGATTCAATTCAATATGTAACAGTTTGATAAAGTGGCTGCTTTAGGATACCATAGAATACGATAAAGTGTGATTGAATATGATAAAATACAATGGGATGCAATACAATTACACAAAGTTGTATGATACAATACAAAACGAAACTTTGCAGTATGATACAATACAATACATTGGGATATGATACAGTAAGATGTGATATCGATATGACATGATGCAATGCAATACGATACATTCTGATACGATACAATATGATGAGATACTTTGTGATTTGATGGGATTCTTTGCGATACAATCATAGACTGTATGAAGCCAATCGACGGCGGCAGCCATATTGGAAATGCGGAACTCAACCAGACAGAGTGTGACGTAGTGTGAGCCTCTTAGCCAACAGCTATGTGTTCCCGACCAGGAGTCACGTCAGTCATGTCCTTATTTGGGCAAAAACTCGTAATCTTAATATCTTCTGAACCGTCATGTTAGAAATAAATTCCCCACCCGTACAGTGTGTGCCGATAGAGAGATTAGCTTCGTAGAGCCAAGCTGTTTTTTAAACCAGGCTGTAAACATGTTTATTAATGCTGCAAAGATCGTCTTTTTCCCATTCATGTCTATGTGGTTTCCGGTGTTTCTGCAGCCAGCCTCAAGTGGATTCTCGATGTATTGCAGTTTATAACACTTCCACATGGGCTTCATAGTTTGAGACCGGAGGTTGCTGCTTGGATACAACACGATACATTGTGATACGATGTGATACATTGCAATATGATACGATACAATATGATGAGATACTTTGTGATTTGGTACAATGCTATACTTTGTGTTACAATGCTATACTTTGCAATATGATGCAATACATTGGGATGCGTTGTGATACTTTGTGCTAAGATGCGATACTTTGTGATACAATACGATAGGATACGATACAATACATTATGATAAGATATGATGCGATGTGATAAGATACAATAGCATACAATAAGATACAAAATTATACGATACGTTACAGTGCAATGAGATACGATACTATACGAAACGGTACTGTGTGGATTCAATACAATATGGTATGAAATGATACATATACAGTATTCTCATCAAGGGTATGTTTGCTTTGAGTTACAGCACTACATGTTGTTCCATACTTTATTAAATAGAAACAATATAATAGCACATCAAGACATGAAGATAAATTAGATAAGTAATAAATAAATTAGACCAATGCTTAGCAAGTACACAGGTTAAATAAACTATCAGCTGCTGATTCAGATATTAGAGCGATACATACTGATTTATAAGAGGGGACTTTCATTAGTTAATAAATGCCGGGCTGACATGATGAATTTCTGAATCTTAATTTGACTCAAACATTCTCAGAATTCTGTTTTCTTTAACATTTCATCAACTGAACTCAGGAAACCTCTCTGATCACTCGCTGAGTTTCTGTAAATTGAACAGCTGTGACTTCTAGTCCGTCCAGTCTTCACTGGCTTTGACCTTTTATGAGACTTAGCACTTTGTTAAAGGCCGCTCTCAAACATTACTGTGGCTTTCAAACAATCTGAATGGATTAGCAGGTTTCCAAACTACATACAGACTGTGAAACCTCCATCATTCATTGTTTCATAGAGTCGCAGCACTTTGTCCTTCATATGTCTGTCAGTACCAGGGGCTCTGAAAGTCAGGATGTTATTGTCTGGGTGATTCTGCTCTTTAAGTTCCTCTGGGCGACTGGAAGGATCATGCATGTGTGCGCATCTGTTGTGCATCTGAAATAGTCTCTCATCTTGTCCTTACAAAGGAATGAGGAGCTGCAGGGTCAGAGCAGGGACCCCGGGGGGGGGGGCAGGAGGGTGTATGTGGTTGACAAGACTAGGTGCTGAGAAAATAGACTCTTCCATCTGTCTGAAAACCCGCCCTGGAGACTCAGCCTGCTGTCACATGACCAGGACGAGCCCTTAAAAACCCCCAAACCACACGCCTGAGAGGCTTCTGTGTTCAGACGGCAGCTGGTCTCTGTGTTCATCCTCGGCCTTCAACAGTCATGTCTGACACCGAGGAGATTGTGGAGGAGTACGAGCAGGAGGAGGAAGAGGAGGAGGTTCAAGAAGAGGTAGAAGAAGTAGAGGAAGAAGAGGAGAAGGTTCAAGAGGAGGTAGAAGAAGAAGAAGAAGAGGAGGTAGAAGAAGAAGAAGAGGATGAGAAGGAGGAAAATGAGCAGGAAGAGGAGTCCAAACCAAAACATAAGACGACTTATGTCCCAAACATCGCTCCTCCAAAACTCCCTGATGGCGAGAAGGTGGATTTTGACGACCTGCACCGCAAGAGAGTGGAGAAGGACTTCAACGACCTCCAGTCCCTGATCGAGTCCCACTTCTCCACCCGCCAGAAGGAGGAGGAAGAGCTGGTGGCCTTGAGGAGCCGCATCGAACGCCGCAGATCAGACAGAGCCGAGCAGCAGCGCGTTCGATCCGAGCAGGACCGCGAACGCCAAGCACGCCTTGCCGAGGAGAAAGCGAAGCGCGAAGAGGAGGCCGCCAAGCTCCGTGCCGATGAAGAGGCGAAGAAGAAGATGATATTCTCCAACAAGTCTTTCGGTGGCTACCTCCAGAAGGTGGACCAGAAGAAGGGCAAGAAGCTGACGGCGCGCGAGGAGAAGAAGAAGGCCCTGATGGAGCGCAAGAAGCCGCTCAACATCGACCACCTGAACCAGGAGAAGCTGGTGGAGAAGGCTCAGGATCTGCTGCAGTGGCTGAAACAGCTGCACGCCGAGAAGTTTGACCTCGGCGAGAAGCTCAAGAGGCAGAAGTATGAAATCAGCGTGCTCAGGAACCGAGTCAGCGACCACCAGAGGGGATCCAAAGCATCCAAGACCTCCAGGGGAGCCAAGGGGAAGTCCGGCTCCTGGAAGTGAGCGCCACTTTGTATTTTCTACGGACTATTAGGCTCCTGTTCACGACCGTCTGATGAAAGCTCTCTGATGGATTGTGTGTGGATGAGGGGCGGCTCCATGTTTGGACTCGAGTTAATCAAGTGAAGGTCATGAAATCTATAAAGGTCTGACTGAACTCATGTAGCTGCTGGTACTCTCAGGTGTATCTGTTCGTCACAAGCCGGCATTAAATCTGACAAAATGTGTGGTTGTGTTTATTTACGACTTTGATAAAACACTCTGTGTGGTTCTTTGTGATTCATCCGGACTCAGAAAGCATCTCAGAGTTACACTTCTTTTGTCCTTATGTCCATTTTTTAAAAATTCATTCAAATGTATCTATAGATTCTCATGAAACCTGTGATCAAGGGTTCAGAAGTCTCCAGATAAGTCTCTAAACTGTGATATTTATCCTCTTATGTGACTCATGAATGAACAGTCGTAATGTGGGCGTGGTTGGATTGTGTTGAGATGTAACAGGTGTTAACAGCTGACTGTTTTAGGAGCTAATTCTGTCTCTAAGCTTCAGGACTCTCTGTGAAGGCCGGCTGTGTTTTTAGCAAAAAGAGCCCAACTGCTGACTGAGAGGTGAGACACGTGACCCCCAGAGTCTACAGCTGAAGGGAGGGGGACTTCAAAAGACCCAGGACTTCAAACTCTTTAAGATCTCAACATTTTTAGACTTTTTATAATGAAGACAAGTCAATTGTTATTAGACAAAGCTGATAACTGACCTTAAATTGGACTACATGTGTTTTTAATTTAATATGGATGGATTATTAAGTTGCTTGTAGATTAAATTGTGAGGTGCTATTTATGGAAACAGACAGTAAACAGAGATTTGTTTTAAAGACAAAGTCACTCCGGTTTGCAGAATAATTGAAAACAAATTATTACTCTGTGTGTTCTCAATTCAAATCAAGACTTTGTAATAAATAAAAAACAGGACGAGATGAAAGAAAAACACAATTAAAGACTTCATCTGAAAGAGTCAATATTATGATAAATTGGTTCTTTGAGATTATAAGGAAGGGCAGTATTTACTCCTCTTTGTTAGGAGTAACTTAAGGTTTCTGTTTCCCACACTTCATGTTTCAATAACAAGTTATATTTATGTTTAATATTTTGAGGAGGCAAACTTTCTAAAACTGAGATTTAGGGAAGAATATTAAATTCTTATTGTAAAAAGTTTGAGGGATAAAGGAGAAAACATGAAATGAATAAAGAAGGAAAGAGAAAGAAAGAAACAAAATAAAATAAAGAAAAAAAAGAGAAAAATAAAAACTAAGATATAAATGCAGAAATATTAACAGAAAGAAAGAGAAAAAAGGAAAAAAAATAGACCATAAAAGAAAAAGGTTAAAAAGGATGAATAAAAGAGACAGAAAGAAAGAAAGAAAGAAAGAAAGAAAGAAAGAAAGAAAGAAAAAAGAAAGACATAAAACATAAAATAATGATAAAAGGGAAAGTAAAATCTATCAAAAAGGATGACTAAAAACAAATATAAAGGAAATAAAGAAAGGTAGAAAGGAAGGGATAAGCCAAAAAAGAAAAGGATGTCAGGTTTAAAACTGAAGGAATAGCCCTTTAATTATCTACTTCTTACTCTCTGAAAACAAAAGACACCTCTCTGTTGGGGAGCGTCTGCAGGAGGGCGTGGATTCCTTTTTATTGTGACTCCAGTATTGTTTTTGTATGTTGATATTTTGTCAAAGAATTAATAAAAAGAATTAAAGAACGATAGACGGACAAAGAAAGGAAGAGAGAAGGAAAAGATGAAAGAACAAAAAGTTTAGAAAGGTGTTAAAAAAGAAGAAAGAAAGGAAGACAAAAAACAGTGAAAGAAAAAATAAGAGTAAATTAAAAATGTAGCAGAATCAAACATCATGTTTGTATGAAGAATAATAAATACATTGATGGTCAGTGGTCTTTAAAATCTCTCTGCATTGATCTGAACAAGACCACCCTGTGTGCATACAGTCCCCAAATATCACCCTGCTGTAGGTTAAATGAATGTCAGAGACTGCAGTACTGACTGTGTCCACAGGGTGGCAGGAGAGCACAAGTTTCCAGTAAAGCTTTTCCACTAATCCATACAGTTCGAGTCAGAGTCAGAGTTAATGAAGACGAGGTTTGAGGGTTTGTTTTGGTGCAGAAAGAAAGAAACGACACAGATGTAGTATTAAAAATGTAAGAGCTCATATCGTCTGAAAACTTTAATAAGATAGAAATTAACGATGAAGACGAAAGATTATGTGCAAGTGGTGAACAAGGAGGGATGCAAAGGTGGACAGAATTGTGCAGAACATTTAAAACAGACACTAACTTCGAAGCTTTTATATCGAGGAAGTCAAGAAAGAGGATTTTAAATATTCAAGTTTATCAGGTGAAGTATATAAGAGTGTTCAGACTGCACATCATGAAATCAGCAGCAGCAGAAAGTCTGAGAGATCATTTCTCCCTCCTGGGTTTCTTAATTGTCACTCTGCCTCGGACACGCTGTTTCGCCGTCATGGCGGCTGACAGTTCCATTGAAGCCCTCCAGACTCTGCAGTACGCTGACAGGTAACCATGGAGACCAGGGGAGGCCTGTTATGTGATAAGCACCTGCTCTCACTTCAGAGTCAAGGTGTTGATGTTCAGGATGTTCAGGTAATTCAGGGTAATCCACGCCTGGTGCCGCTCTGCTGTTATGCATCTAATTCAGGTTGAGCTCTTAAAGGAGGTGCAGAAACATCCATCAATATAAAATGGATATAAAGTGTGTGTAATGTGTGTGTGTGTGAGAGGAACAGCAGCTGCAGGCTCATCGGGGGGCGTTGTCTGCTCATTAGTACTCAGCAGAGGCCAGAGGAAAATGTGAGCGCTGTGTGATTGACAGGCCGGGTCACACCTTCAGATACGAGCCTGAAACTTAATATGAGGCTGAGCTGCAGTGAGACGGTTTACCTTTATTCAGAGTGAAGCAGAGACATAGGTACGCTTCATTTTAACCACATTCTCAAGCTTATTACTCTTTTATGTTCTGAGGTTTGGAGTCGAACCTGGTCCACGACTTTAAGGGACGCACGTGAGCTCCATAGAACAAAACCAGCGTCAAACAAACAAACAAAGTTAAAGCTCTTCAAAAAAAAGCTTAATGTCTCTTAAATGTAAGGATTAGAGACGTGCACGTTTAGTCAACTGAAACAATAAATGTTGTCACCATTGCTGGTACAACACCAGGATTGCAAGTCAGTTAGATGAGTTACTGGTATGTTTATTATAGTAAGCCAAAAGTGTCGGTCACATGTTGTGTCTAAGCTGTAGTGCAGCCACCTGCCACTAGTAGGGGCTGTAGCTCTGGTTAAGGTCTCCTGCCTTAATGCTGTAATGCTCTACTAATCTAATCCACTTTATTTATAGAGCAGATTAAAAAAACACTACAGTTCACCAAAGAGCTGCACAGTGACATAAGTTATAACAGACAGAACAAAAAAAACACAGTAAAAATAATAATAAAACACTTAAGACTCTTTAACAAATATTAAAAAACATGAAAACAAGTAATAAAAATAGTGGAATACTAAAACACATTACACTTTATAAAAAATATTTTAAAAAAACTGAATAAATAAATAAATAATGACACTTACAAAATTATTAATAACCTATAAAAACCCGGTAAAAAGTAATACAATATAAAAACATGACTTTTAATAATAATTTAAAACACTATAAAAATAGAAAATAATCCCTATAAATATATATAAAATATTAAAACACATAAGACACTTTCAAAATAATTAAAAACACATAAAAACAATGAAAAAAATATTAAAACACATAAGACACTTTAAAAACGATTAAAACACATAAAAAACCTGCAATAAGTAAGTAAAGTAATAAAATAGTAAAACACAAACATTTTAAAAATTGATTCAAAACACATAAAAACACTAAATAATAATAAAATAATTAAAGAGATGATACCTTAAAATAATTAAAAACACACAAAAACAGTAAAATAAAAAAGAAAGACTACACAACTCTCATCAGTCCCTCCAGGATTTCGCAGGATTTTTTTTGTGATTGTTGCGTCCCCAAATAGCCTGAATTTGCGACAGCTTTTTGAAAAAATTGCGGTGAAAGTTGCGATTTTTCTTTTTTCTTTTTTCCCCCCAATAACGTCTCAGGGGCAAGTAAATACGCTAAATTACAGATGTTTTTAGAAAACATTCTTGATGTGGCCACTGACTGTATTTTGATTCTCTTGGTTCACAGAAAAATGCCATGAAAGGACTGTATTGCACATTTACGACGGTCCCTGAATGTACCTCGTAGTGACAGAGGCACTTGACAGGCAGTTCACTCACTCTGAAGTGAATCTGCATCTTTGATGACGAGGAGTTGATCAAAACTTACTAAAGGTGTCTGATGTTTCACCAAACTGGATTAAATCAAGCTGTAGACGCAGAGCTTTTTACGGTGGGAGCGGCAACAACGTCAAACCTCAAACAGTAAACAGACGTCCCCCGGGTGTGTCTTTGTCTCTAACGCACACCGGGGGTAAAAATCATCAATGAAGATGAGACAGATGCATGGAGGTGAGGAGAGCTGGTTCATAAAGCACACCTGCTGCAGGTAGAGACCAAGCTAACACTGAGCCCCTCAATCTATAAATAATAACGTTGTCATGGTCACTTGTCCTGCCTGCTGTCCTCTCTTTTCACCCGTTCTCTGTGCGTGTTTTATTGTTGAAAAGTGCCGATCAAGGGAGGACTTACGTTTATGTTCCTAGGAAGTGAAATTGATGACAAAACCGATGATGTACAGGGGCTGAGGTTAAGGTAATTGGTCAAAGTTGTGGGAAAGTTGCGGTGATTGTAAAAAATTGCAATGCCGAGTAAAAAATTGCGCTGATTGGTTGAATTTGCATTGACAGTTGCGATCGTGAAATCGCAACTTCCTGGAGGGACTGTCTCATTCTTGGTTCAAAGTCAAGGGATATAAATATGTTTTAAGGCTTAATTTTAAAATACCTGGATGTAAACAAGCACAGATGACAGATGACATCTTGCAGTGTGGTTAAGTTTCAGACCCCCACTAACTTTTTGCCTCAGTGTCAACAGGCAGAGGTGAAATAAGCCAGACTCCTGTCAGTGGATTTGATTTGATGTGTAGGATAAATTTATCTCTGGTCCTGAAATAACAGACTGTAGCTGCTGTAGAGTATTGACCAATCAGAATCTAGTATTTAACTGTATTAACCTTCCAGAGGAGTTTGTTCTGAGGTTGCCGTCATGATTTAGAGCTCGTATTTCTCCACACAGCTCTTTATTGAATCAGCAGAGAGGTCACAGGTTAACAGGTTACCCTCTGCTCTCCTGTGAGGCCGTTTCTAAACGTCTCACTTCTCCGGCTGATCATTTCTTCCTTTCTCAAACACACTCACGAACACAGAGTGCCGACGGGGAAACCCAGCTCAGAGAATCACCCGCTCTCTGGATGCCGTTAGCCTGTGGATAAATTAGCCGGCCCTGGAGACGCTGCCATCTGGGCTTATCTCCAGCCTGCTTCAAATTGAGGAGGGAGTTGATCTCGTCCAGAGGTGTAAAAGAGATTTAGTCCATCCGACAGTGCATTAATCTGCGCACATCCTCCGCTTCCTGCAGGTTTTCAACTGATCGTGTTAAGATTTGATGTTGTTGTGCATCCTATGATGACAGTGACTTCATGAGAGCATAGCTCATTGAAGCCGTCAGTGTAGTGTGTGTTTAGAAGAAGAGAACAGAAGCAGGAGGAAGGTGAGATTTTGTCCGTGGAGTCATTTTACAGTTAATTCAAATATTCATGTTGGCCTCTACTTCTATCTGCTGACCTCGCCCACCTCTCGACATAAAAGACCCGACACAATATCTTCACCTTATCAAGTGTAAATCAATATCTACACAAGAGACTCACTTTGCAGCAAAACACGACCTTTAAAACAGCAGCAGAGCCGACCTTGAATCCAAACTGGACTCTAAAATCTTTACAGAGTGATTGAAAATAAAAAGCCTGTTGCTCTGAGAGGATTCGGTTTCTGTGGTTGGGAGATGATCTTCCTTTTAGGACTACAACTTTCTTTATTTAATAAACTGATAATCCAACCTTCAAAAAAACTTGCTGTCAAAGCAGAAGAGCTTTTAAGTTTGCTGCTTAAAGCTCCAGTGAGTGACTTTCAGTGTGTGTCGAATTTTGGCGCCCCCCCTGTGGACAAAGAGGTCTGATTCAGATTCAGATTCAGATTCAGAATACTTTATTAGTCCCCAAAGGTCAATTCAGTTTTATAGTCAACCTGTCTATAGTACAAAATATAAAGTAAGGGAAAAGGAAATAAATATCACGTTGTGACACCAGCAACTACCACAGCCAGTGACCGTACAGCAGAGCGGGATGCTAGGTAGTTCCCAATTTATTCTGCTTTTTGTGCATTCAGCAGCCTTATGGCAGAAGGGATAAAATAATTAGCATAGCGGTTTGTTTTTTTCACTGGAACATAATACCTGAGGGCATGATTGAGAATTCACTGCCAAGAATGTGTCCCGATTGGCTCAAAATTCTGTTTGCTCTCTGGACCACACGCACTGTCCAAAGGGAGCAGAGGTCCTTAAACTGAGCTGGTTTTTATCTTGTACATGTGTTCAAAACAAGTTCTGCACAAGCAGCAACTTCTGGTCTTGAAAATATTACGCCAATGCAGGACTGTTTAAAAACTGCAGTTCCTTGAGTGGCCACTAGAGGCTGGCTCCAGAAGTACCGGAGGCCACATACACACCCATTCAAATAAGATGATTTTTACAACAGAAATAAACATGTTTACAGCCTGGTTCAAAAATGACTTTGGTTATTTTATGAGTCATTATTTTGAAGATATTAAGGTTACAAGTTTTGGCGTTTTGAACAAGTTGTAGACAGGAGATTGTTGTCTGAGAAATACCAAATAAGCTGAGTTGCAGTCGTTCAGCCTGGATGATGTCAGTGCATGAATGAGTGTTGAGATCAGAGGTTCAAGAGAAATGCATGATTTTTGGATACAGGGATGTACTGTCAGTTTCTGTGTATGCCTTGGCTCCACCATGCATCCATTTCAGGCTACATTTTGGCTTCACTTTTGGCTTCACTTCACTTGGCTCCTCAATGTGAGCACATGTATCTCTTTTCGACCACACTCAGAGCTGGTTAAATTGCGAACCAACACAGCACCTGTTTGTTTTTCCACCTGCTCGAGCCCGTGGAAGAGGCACGTCTTGACGTCAGATTTACGTGACCGCTTGCAGAACAATGGCGGAAACACCTTTAGTTTGTGTTTTTGATCACGGCAACCCCGCCCCTCGCTCCTGACGTAAGCGGTTCGTGGTTCTAGACCAGCAAAGAGTTTGAGACGCTCTTGAACCTGTTTTCCAGGAGCCGGTTCACTCGCAGTCAAAACACAAAAAACGGTTCTCAATTGGGCGCCGGCTCCGAACCGGCCCTGAAACTGCCTCGGTCAAAAAGAGGTAATGGAGGCACGTTGTCCATATTTACATACAGTCTACAGTCCTACCCTTCAGGTTGGAAGTGTCTGGGTTTGCTCCTTGGCAAAACAATTTAAGGTCAGGCATGCTGCACAATTACTTAATTCAGTGTGATGGCAGGATCCAGACCTTGTGTAACCTCCAACATAAATCAATATGTGCAGAATATTATTACAAAGTGCATCTTCACACCTTCAAAACTCACATGGATGCACTACACATTGTTGTGGAAGTTTTCTGCTACTGGTGAAGATTGAAATTAGGTCGACAGGGTTTTATTTTCTTTGCAAAGAAAAGGTCAAAATGAAGAAAGACCCGGAACATGAGGAGACCTAAACATTTATACCTGAGGAACGCCCCCTAAGGTATGCTTCACACCCTTTGTCTGCTACAGGTATCAGCACCGGGACACGGTTTTGTATCCAGGCAGGAGGTTTAAGAGGTCTACACTACGTGCACAATTATTAGGCACGTGAGTATTTTGACCATATCGTCATTTTTATGCATACTTTCCAACTCCGAGCTGAATAAACTTGAATTCCTATTGGATTTAAGCATACCAGGTAATGTGCATTTGTGTAATGAGGGAGGGTGTGGCCTTAGGAGATCAACACCCTATATCAGGTGTGCACAATTATTAGGCAGCTTCTTTTCCTCAGGCAAAAT
Organism: Notolabrus celidotus; assembly: GCF_009762535.1. NCBI lineage: Eukaryota > Metazoa > Chordata > Actinopteri > Labriformes > Labridae > Notolabrus > Notolabrus celidotus. Next base: position 3,645,899 of record NC_048292.1, read on the forward strand.
GGGCCAGAAAAGAAATCTAACAGACTCTGAAAAGTCCAAAACTATAAAACATCTTTCAGAGGGATGCAGCACTCTTGAAATTGCCAAGATATCAGGACGTGACCACAGAACCATCAAACGTTTTGTTGCAAATACCCAAAACGGTCGCAAGAAACGTGTTGAGAGAAAAAGACGCAAATTAACTGCCAAAGATTTGGGAAGAATCAAACGTGAAGCTACCAGGAACCCATTATCCTCCAGTGCTGTCATATTCCAGAACTGCAACCTACCTGGAGTGTCCAGAAGTCAGACAGATTTTTCAAAGGTTTTATGGACTGATGAGATGAGAGTGACTCTTGATGGACCAGATGGATGGGCCCGTGGCTGGATCAGCAATGGGCATAGAGCTCCACTCCGACTCAGACACCAGCAAGGCGGAGGTGGGGTACTGGTATGGGCTGGAATTATTAAAGATGAGCTTGTTGGACCTTTTCGTATTAAAGATGGACTCAAACTCAACTCCCAAACCTACTGCCAGTTTCTAAAAGACACTTTCCTCACACAGTGGTACAGGAAAAAGTCTGCATCTTTCAAGAAGACAATGATTTTAATGCAGGACAATGCTCCATCTCATGCATCAAAGTACTCCACTGCGTGGCTAGCCAGTAAAGGCCTTAAAGATGAAAGAATAATGACATGGCCCCCTTCCTCACCTGACCTAAACCCTGTTGACAACTTGTGGGCCCTTCTTAAATGTGACATTTACAGTGAAGGGAAACAGTACACCTCTCTGAACAGTGTCTGGGAGGCTGTGGTTGCTGCTGCACAAAAAGTTGATGGTCAAGTGATCAAGAAACTGACAGACTCCATGGATGGAAGACTTTTGAGGGTTATTGAAAAGAAGGGTGGCTACATTGGTCACTGATTTATATTTTGAAATGTAAGAAATATTTATTTGTAAAATTTGAGTTGTTTGTTTAAAGTAGTGAGATGGGAATATTTTAGTTTTTCTTTGAGTTGCGTAATAATTCTGCACACTAATAGTTGCCTAATAATTGTGCACACACAGATATTCTGGTACAAAAGCCAAAACCTCACTTTCACTTCCTTAAATATTCAGGTTTGAGGTTTATTAACATTTTGGATTGACCAAGAGCACTGTTGTTGCTAAATAATGAAACTGATCCTCAAAAATGCAACTTACCTAATAATTGTGCATGCAGTGTAGACTTCACAATTTAAAACACAAAAGGACCTGGTATCTCGGTGAGGAACCAGGAGGTGGAGCATCTCAAGCAGTTGAACACAAAGGAACCAAAATTACCATTACACCATGAAAAACTCAATAACGCCTCTACTCAAAGATGAATCACCGGAACAAATTGATGCTCTTAGTTCAGTTTCCTCTTCGTGCTCACTCAGAGTGAATGCACATGTACTGCTCTGTATGTGTCCTCCTGCAGAACACACGAGGCACACCAGTGAGTCATGTCGAGTCAACACGTGTGTTCCTGTCCTGTTTTGTCACGACTCACAGAGTAACTATAAATATGAACTCCTGCAGTGGCCTCAGAGCTTTGAGGCGGTGGCGGCAGCGCCCACAAACATGTTGAAGGGACGCAGGTTTAAAGTGTGACTCATCACCAGAGTGTAAGGAACTCAGGCTGTTCATTCATGGAAACTCAAATGTAATACTGACATCACACAGCTGCTGCCTGCTGGTGAGACGGGCCACAGACTAAAACACTGTCTGAGGAGCACTGGGGAGTCCACTATGAGGCGGGTTCATTGAGGCTTTGGTAGAAACTGAAGACTGAAATGACCACTGATACTAACATGGGACTTCCACCAGATCCGTGTCCAGTCGGTCTCTGATCCACCGGTCAGATGAAGTCATGTGACCGAGGTTTTCCCACGGCAATCACTGAATCAAGGATTCTCCTCCTCCTCCTCTCCTCATCCATGTTGTCTTTCTGATCCTCTGAAAACCTCTGACCTGTTGACTCCAGGCCTGGCTCCTCTCATCATGACGGTTTGTTGTTGTAGTTAAGTTAAATACGATCTGGTGATAACACAGAGTGTTTTATTCTGAAAATTAACCGGATGTTTTCATTTTGTTTTGGTGAAACCTGACTTCCTGTCCTGCTCCATCTGCTCTGTTGAGATTGATGCGTCGTGCTCTGGCATCCTGCAAAAATAGAAGTCTTGTGTATCTGATCTATTGCATTCTGACCTGCTGCATCAGAGAGATCAGAGTGGATCCAGTGGAAGCTAACACATTGACTAGAATAGAAACCTATCAGATCTGGTGCCGTGACGGACCGGACACGGATCTGGTGGAATTTGCCCGCAAGACTTTGAAAGAGGTGTTTGAGACTCTTCAGTGTGAAATATAAATATAAGACCGTGAAACGATTAGAGAGCTGATTTTAGAGATCATTGTAAGTCTCTTCTATGACTGATCTGGCAGACGTAGGGTTTCAGGACCTTCAGCTCAGAGAATTGATTATTTTATCCGATGTAGTGTGGCATAGTGAACAACAGCCAAGGCCACGTCTTGGACGCCTCATGACTCCCAGACATAGAGTCTTGCATGTTTGATTTTTCTTTCTGCCTTCTAATGAGAGTGCATAGTGCCCTTGAGCTCTCACAACAACATCCCGGCCTTGACATTGTGTTTGTCCACAACAGACCGAAAAAGGAGACGTGTTGGTATGAAATGAGCTTCTTTGTACGACGATGAAGAACAGCGATGTTCCATATTAGACATGTAACTAAAGTAAATATTGCAGAGAAGATGACCGCCAAACAACACATGCTCTGCACAAGGGAATCAGTGTTTTCAAAAATCAGCACCATGGAAGGTGTTCTCTAAAACCTTCGTCTTCAGTGACCTAACATTGTTTACACGTTGATATCCAACCAAAACACAGAGAAAGAACTATGGTTCTTTAAAATACCCCCTTATCTGTGGACTAGGTCTTAACCTGCTAGATGGAAGACTGGCTTGCTATTGATGATCTGAAGGCGATCTTTTCAGGCTTGCAATCTTCAGACTTTGCACTCTGTGACTCCAAACTTGTCAGCTTTATGACGGTTGTAACATCACCTCTGAACTGATCACCATTTTCTTGAAATCTGCACCATGACTGCACTTCACTTGTTTGATAACTTGTCTTACTTTGGTGCAACTTTCCTCAACGTGTGTCTCCATCTTTTATCTCTGCTGCAATGAAGCGGCGAGTGATAACTGTGCAGGGTACTCGCTTTGCAGATTAGTAGCGTGGTTTGTTATTTGGAATATTGACACCTAATTACTAAAACCTCAACAAAAGATGATTCCACTTTTGTCAGTAAATCCCTCCCTTCAGGTCAGTTTGGAATCTGTGTGTCTGTGTCAGTTTTCATAGATGTTTTGCAGTTGCAGAGATCTGAGGTCTGTATTTGCACCAACGTTTCCTGCCTGCATGTTTGCTTTCATGTCCCGGCCCTCCTGCTTCATCTGGAAATCCGGTTAGATCTCCGAGCTGAATCCCCGTACCTGTGACGGAATGAGCATCGTCTGATAAACAGCCGCATTTGGATTCAAGCTCACATCCTCCGCCGTGTCTTCACTGTCTCTCGGGTGATTCATGCCAGCTCGTCCACCTCTGCACGCCGCGTAAATCAGCTGAGCCGCTCGAGTGTCCTGTTCTCCTCCCAGCCTCTTATTAACACGTCCTCCCAGCTCTGTGAGGCTGCTGATGATAGTACCGCTTCTCACACCTGTTGGAGCCTCTTGTATCTGATGTCATCGCTGTTCACGATGTTCCCTAATTACCGATCACAGCCTCGTTTTAGATCAGGACGAGTGTGAGTCAGAGGGTTATCAGAGGCAAACTGAGCAGCAGGGGCGATCTCAAGAGAGAGAAAATCCTCACAGGGCTTTAAATAGCTTTAGTTCTTCATCTCTGGTGGACTCAGAATGCTCAGTGCATTAATGTTCCTGTTATCCCCTATTTGGAAAGGCTAGCTGTGTCTTTATCTTTTGGGATAGGCACTTTTTGATAGTTTAAAACTTCTTTAACTTAAAGAATCAACCTGATCACACATCATGTCAAATCAATCCGCAGAAAGGAGATCTGGCACATTTAATGCCTCCTCGTTGGCACTAACAGAGTTACAGGAGTGTTTGAAAGAGAGGAAAACATCATCTGGAAAGTTACAGGATGAGGAGCTTATACAAGTGCTGCTGTTCAGAATTACTTAGACTCTCTTTAATGTCCTGAATGTAAAGCACATCAGACACGACAGATCCTAATCATCCAGAGCAGCTGTTGTCAATATTCATTAAGACCACCTCAACAAACAAGTCTTCATAATGATCCATAGAAACTGTTGTCAGTGGTCCAACAACTATAACATAACAATAATAAACACTGTGAACAGAACATCTCCTCCTACTCATAATCCACAATCTAAGTCCTTGTGTTTCTCCTGGCTCCTTGTAGCAAATGCATCTTGTTTAATTGAGTTGTTGCCGTGGGGATTAATGAGTTTTTGCACGGTTTGTTCTGATCTTGTGGTGTCGATACCTCCCACCAGAACGGAGCAGCTGAAACCCCACAGAGAGTCAAGAACAGCTGGTACAGATCATCCTGCTGCTGCTTCATCAGCATACAACTCAACAACAAATTATGCTTTCCACTCAAGATTTATAAAGTACAGTTAAAAGTTTGTCATCAATGATTAAAAACTCTGTTGGCTTTCTTCACATCAGCATATTGGTCCCAGGAGAGTTTGTGATCTATAATGATCAAGAGACTTGATCTGCCCTCATGGAGCAGGGGGCGGAGCCTCACATCTGTCATCAATAATCAGCTGTTAGCAGAAAAATGCAAACGTTTAGACTTCTGAAAGTCAGGGTGTGACAAGATTGACACATTGTCCCTTACATATATCATTTTTTAACCAATACCATCGCCTTCAAATCAGTTTCTTATTGGCTTTAGTACATAGGCATGTCATAAGCATGATAATGCTTGGTGTACAGATAGTTAAAAAATTAGAATCCAGACAGGGTGAGGCAAGACCTCGACTGGCAGCACTTGGCTCAAATGGGTTCTTTTCCATGCAGATGGTGCCAAGAGTCGTTCTGGTCTAGTGAGAAGTTTTTAGCTAAAAGTAAAACTTGTGGGGCACCATTGGCCCGGCAGTTTAACGGCTAAATTCCACCAGATCTGTGTCCGATCTGTCTCTGCTTCGACATGGCACCAATAAGTGTGTGTCTAATAAGTGTGTTAACTTCCACTGGATCCGCTCTGTTGCATTTAGGCTCTGTCTCAGCTCCGGCAATCTGAACCCTCCACAGCAGATACACAAGGGGCTGCAGTACCTCAGTCCATAGGGGCTTGGCTTGGCAACCGGTTCGAGTCCCAGCATGGACGAAGTTTGGCAAGTGGACTGGTGGCTGGAGAGGTGCTGGTTCACTTGCCTGGGCACTGCTGAGGTGCCCTTGAGCAAGGCACCGGACCCCCCAACTGCTCGGGGTGCGCTGGTTGATGGCAGCATCCTTACTCTGAAAACTCTCCCTAAGCATGTCCACTGCATGTTTGTGCATAAAATGGTATGTATATACACCAAAATGTGCATGTAGCATGACCAGAAATAACACAAGTGGAAAAATTGAATTTCCCCCCTGGGGATTAATAAAGTACGTTTCTTCTTTCTGTTTCTTCTTCTTAAGACTTCTATATCGAATGCTGGAGCATGATGCATTACAAGCACAGAGCAAATCGAGCGGGACAGGAAGTCAGTCACCAGCACAAAATAAATACGCAGTTAATATTCAGAATAAAACACTCACCAGTGTGTTATCACCAGATCGTATTTCACTTAACTACAACAACAAAGCGTCATGATGAGCGGAGCCAGGCCTGGAGTCAACAGGTCAGAGGTTTTCAGAGGACCAGAAAGACAACATGGATGAGGAGAGGAGGAGGAGGAGAATCCTTGATTCAGTGATTACCATGAGAAACGCTCGGTCTCGTGGATCCAGCTGTGCATCATGCTGCGTTCTGAAAAATGGTGGGTGTTGACAGACGAGAGAGCTTGGAGCCAAACTCCAGCAGAGCAGAGATGGACTCGACATGGATATAGTGGAAGTCTGGTGTAAGGGTCAAGCAATGTACCACTTCCAGCCAAAACCATTTGCTGCATGATTTCCAACATGTCCTGTCTCTTTTCAGCTGTCCTATAAAATAAGGGCAAATCTTGAAGCCAAAACATAAACCTTTAGGATGGTATCATAACCCTTAAAAATTCTGTGAGTCAAATATTTGAAATCTTAGAAGAAGAAAACATTTAAAAGAGAACATAAGATGAGCAGAAGCACATTTTCTGACCTCTAAAGTCCTTGTCAGTGTTTCTATTTTAGGGTTAAAACACAGGAAGTAAGTACAGACTCATGCTTCAAGGAGATTCTGAGAGCCACAGTTAAAACATTCACACTCTGAGGTTCAGAAGTTCCCCCGCTGGTCGAAGTATGAATCCATGTCATGTTTATTCATGAGTCGGACATTTTCTGTCAGGACAAATCAATGGAAGAGGGAGAAGTAATGAGAGAGGATTCCTGTGCTCTTACCCATGGGGTGAAACATCTATTTATAGCTTCTTACATCAATATGTTCCCACTCTGAGTGAACTCAGGGACTAATGCCTCAGAAAGCTCGCTCTGCAGCCTCTCATCTCCTCTCTGCTGGGGACGATAACGGCAGCAGAAGACACCTTACAGCTTCAGTGTGGTTCTCTTGATGTCTCAGGTTATTTATGAAAGAGGCCTGCAGGGTGATTTATTCTGAAGATTACAGAAGAGGATGGAGAGCAGAGACAAATATGCAACAGGAGAAAGAGACCCTTTGAACTTTAAGTTCTTCATGATGGAAATTAAAGAACAGCTTAACATCAATGAACGAGATGATACACCTGATGGTGCCTTTGATTTCTCTCCTGAGCATCGTAAAGAAAAGGTCCAACTTTTTACCAAGATCACAGAGGACTTAAACATGCACACGTCATATATTTATTAGATATAAAACATCTCAGTGCTGTGAATGCAGTGCTGAGTTGATCACATACCTACACCAGTATCAGACTGAACAGGAAGTCGACCCTAACTCTAACTGCACAGAGCATCCTGTCAATTTCAAAATAAAATACCATGTACAGATTGTAAAACTACAAAAAGGTCACAATAAATCAACCAATCAATCCATTAATTAATCAAGCTTTATTTATACATCACCTTTCATACGAATCAAATGCAATTCAAAGTGATTTGAAGTATTTGAAAAAAATAAAAATTGAATATATAAGGGCTAAACATGAAACAGGAATGGATTCAGAAGTAAGATTCAGAGACTAAAGCACACCAATTACAATAAAATGTGTATAAATAAACAGCAAAGAGAAATAGTTAATAATTAAGTAAATTAAAGATAAAAATCTGGGTGCTCCGGCGGTACCTGTTTGCTTCCAGTCTGGGTCCTTGGCTTGTCCCCTGGCCTGGGTCTCCCGCGGCGGGTTGGGTCCTTCGGTCTGACTGCTCTCGCGGCCCGGGTGCCGGGCCGTACCGCTCGGCTGATCTGACCCAAGTGGTTTCATCTGCACCAGTGGTGGTCTCGTTACACAAATAGAACACAGCACAGGCGGCAACCCTCTGCGACCCGAGCTTCAGTAATGATTGTGGACACTAAGGGTTGCTTAATCATTAGGATCACCCCACGGATTTTTTTTGGCATCATGGTGAGATGGTCCCTCTCCATCTAAGTGTGTTAGGTCTCTCTCTCCTTCTCTTTCCCTGTCCCTTTGTATGTCCTTATGTAATCTTTCTTTCACTTTCTCTTATTTATTTATTTATTTATTTATTTATTTATTTATTTTTTGGCCCACCTAGGTGTGCACGCCCTCTTTTACAGAACATGATATTAGCTGCCAATAAAAGATAGGCCAGAGTTCTAAGAGGGATGGTGATGGTCGCATGCACACAGTCACAAGCAGAGAAGAAAAAGGTTTTCTTTCTTTTCTTTTGCTGCAAGAATAAATTGCATTAATATTTGACAGTTTGTGACAAACATGACACAAACCAGAAATATATATGCAGACAAGAGAAAAAATAAATAAATAAATAAATAAATAAAAAATAAAAAAAATCTAACACAAATAAAATAACTGAAAATAGGAAAAAATTGTAGTTATATAATACAAATTTAAGACTTAAAAATAAATAAAATAATAGAATATTAGAGTAATTATAAAGTGACATTAAAACGAGGAAGTAATAATAAACACTACATAAAAGCCAGACTAATTAGATCAGTCTTTAATTTATTTTTAAAATTCTCAATCAGTGTTGCCAACTCCTCACTAAGGACAGTAGCTATTGGCGGTCCTAAATGTCTCTAGAAGTTGCTAAATGACGTTATCAGTTAATTTGCATGATTTAGATTGTAATGGACGCTGTAGGAGAAACGAGTAACGTCATGGGAGACACAAAAAGTGAGTAAAAAACACCCTAAGTACTGTAGTAACTACAATTGAACTTTCTTTTGTGGATGCATCTTTTATTTTTACATGCAACGTTTCCATCCCTCCTGCCAACCGGGTTTGGGAACGACAAGAGTGACCCAAAAGAGTTGAGTTTAGTGTTCTTAAGTTTGGTTTAGTTTTTAACCTTGTGGTCCAATTAGGAGCGTACAACAAGTCACAGTAAAATTTGAAATTTTTTAACCATAACATAGGGCAGGATCAGCCAGCTGCGACTTCATCCATGTGTGATTCATGGACGCGGAGAGATGAACACATCCTGCTTGGACTGCAGCTAGGAGGGACTCACAACAACACCCACTGATTGTTGAGAAGAAAACAATACGTGTTTTCATTTCAAAGTCTCCATAACACTGGAAAAATGTTGCTGGATTTGTTGCTAGATGCATTTTAGAAAAAGAGTCACTAGAGGAGTCTGAAAGCTCACTAAATATAGTTGGCAACACTTGTCTCAGTAAACCTTTGAATCATGCTGATCATAATTGAAGTTTAGGTGTTAACTAAATGTAACAGCACAGAAAGGTAGATCATAATTATAATCATTAACACACTTACACCTGTGGAAAAAGAAAGTCTATTCAGGTGGAGGCTCAAAAATGAGAGGATAATCACCAGATCAACCTCTTAAAGGCACAGTAACCTGTTGTTAGTATGTTGCTCTCTTTATACACTGATGATACCGTGATCTCAACACTCCAGCGTGATCTTGTGGAGTTTTTAATCTTTGTAATTTTCAGATATAGTGTGTTTGTCATGCTGTAGCTGCAGGATGCTCTCACCCTCCTAACGTGAACAGACTCTGTCATGGGAGCGTTTATTAGTCTCCTGTTGCAGGATCTCTTCTCTCTCTGTGGAGCTGAATCAAACTACCTCTGTCTTTAAAGCATCACTTTTCATTTTAATACTAATTCATTTGCATATTAGCTGGAAAATTTGTTCCACTATAAAATTTAATACCCGAATCATCTCATCCGTTTTCCATCTGAAGCATTAAAACGTGTTTGAGAGGCATGAATTCTTCTTTTAATGGCGACACTGGACGCCGTAAAACCCGGTAGTTAGGCTGTAATGGGCGATGGCGTTACATAACTGTCTCTCCTTCACCTCTTAACTGTAATTGTTCTTGGAATAGAAGCTGCCCCTGTTACCTCCCCATTAATGAGTTGACCCTTGACCTTTTGTATCCAGCCCGCCACAGACGATCTCAGGCTCTAATAAATCACACCTGCCTGTGCACGTCGATATTTTCAGCTGCCGAGTGTCACTGTCTGGGAAACGAGGTAAACACGAGCATCCAAAATGCCAGACGTGATCTTTATTAATAACGGAACCAGTCTAATGTGCAGAGTGTTTAGGAGGAGATGAAGAAAGGACACCGAAGCTCGCTTATTGGCGTTCTCTGATTGGCTGGGTTTGGCTGATTAAAGGTCTGAAAGGTGTCATTATCCAAAATAAAGACCAGAGAAAGGAAGCTCTGTGTTTATTTCACATCATCATACAATAAAGAACCACCTGATGTGAATGCAAAGACACTCCTTAAACTGTGCTGCAGAGCTGACAGTGTGACACTGCTCTTTATACATATTTAAAGCACGTCGCTGTGCAAACATTCATCGCAAATTTGGCCCCTCACTGTGAAAATGAGCCTCAAAGTAAAGAGACAGATGCAGCACCATGCACAGCAAAGCTTTCTTTTTGTGTAAATAAGAGCTGGTGTTGTGGTTTTTGTAGGTACAATGAAGCAAAATGTGAATTAGACCATCCTTATCTCCAGGTCATGGTAATTTAGGGCAGGACTCCAAAATATAAGCCATAGGAAAAGAAATTTAGAGAGGAGATCTCAAAAGTGTTTCATTTATGTCTCCTAGGCAACAATGAGATCTGTTTGAAAGCAAAATGAGACTATAGCTTATGTCTCCTGTTTCTCATTCTTGCCTCCAGAAAAAAGTTGTAAAAAGTCTCAGCTTAGTCTCCCTTTCAGTTCAAAAGGAGATCTGGTCAAAATCTGAAATGATTCTCAGGTATTTCTCAGGTGTTGTGACTCCTTTTGAGCTCAGGTGGAGAAATCAGGGAGCTCTCTCAATCTAACCTCATCCATTTGTTTTTGTCAGACTCAGTTTTTGGGTCTCAAGTTGAGCTCAGGTGGAGCAAAGAAAGAGCCTGAGCTCATCTTCTCATGAACATTTATAGTGCCCTGCAAAATTAAGATTTCAATGTAATTGTCCACAAACTTACAATTCTCATTAAAACATTTGAACCACTTGCAAGATCAGATATTTAGATGTGAAATGATCTCTTCTTTGACTTCACAGTATGGTCCTTCCTTTACAAGTCTGTTTGGAACAAAACAACTTCACAAAGATTTAGTGTGTTTGAGAGAAACTGCAAAAGATAGAGATTTCATATCCCAGGTATGACAGACCATTTATTTAAAATATGGTCCGCAAAAGGGCTGACCAGATTTATCCAGATTATTACAATTCAAGGGATTGATTGACAGAAGCGCTGGTCGCCTAGCAGTCTAGGCGCCCCACATACAGAGGCTACAGTCCTCGTCGCAGGGGTCGCCGGTTCGATTCCTGGCCGGTCAACCATTTCCTGCATGTCTTCCCCCGCTCACTACTCCCCACTTTTCATGTCTCTCTTCAGCTGTCCTGTCAAATAAAGGCAAAAAGGCCAAAAATATATTTAAAAAAAGAAGAAGAAAATCAGCCATTAATGAGATCTCTCATTTAAGTCTCAGATAAGACTCATGTTATGGTCTCAACTATTTATCCTAATGAGAACAATTTGCAGCTTGAATGAGGCTGAAGTGAGAATCTCAATTTTGTCTCTGGAGACTTAGAAGAGAAATCCTTGAGCAGTAACATTTTCCTCTGGGAAGCCTTGAAGAGTCGTCAGTATGCTTATGGTGTCACGTTGGGTCGTTAGCAGAGTCGTTGATCTAGTTCCTGAGAGTCTTCAATCATCTGTGGGTCTTTGGGGTCATGTGATCCTCAGTGTTGGTGCGGCCTTTCTTGTTTGGATAGAATTCAAAGCTGCATTAACGTTGGAGATAAGTGGTGTCTTAGGTCAGTTAGCCAGTTTCTGCCTCAGTGTTATGGACGGTTTGACATTTGATAGGATGGGAATCAAGAACTGGTTTCAACTAGTTTGATCAGGCGACATCATTAGCCTTTATGCTAACGATTCGCTAATCAATGACCAAACACGAAACAGAGGCAATCCAAAGAATGGCAACAAATGTCAACCGCAGACTCTTTCCAATAGAGCAGGTCTAGACCGTACTCTATGTTCTATTATTAACAAAGACCCAACATCAAGACAGGATCAGATCCAGTCCCATCTTACAGACAGGACACAGTCTGATCTCATCTTAATCCACCATGAGCAGAGCACTTTGCAGCATTTAGCAAGTTACAGTGGCAAGGTCAAACTTCCTTTAACAGGCAGAAACCTCCAGCAGGACCAGACTCATGTTAGACACAGAAACCTGGTTTAAGATGGCTCGTTCTGAGTAAACAAAAACACAATTATTTTTATATTCAGATGATAAAATGCTAATTTATACATACTTAAAAATGTTATATTCCATTTATACCAAGTCTATTCTGATGAATACTACACACTGCACCTTTAAAGCCCTGTATTTAAAGAGGCGGTCAAGCTTACATTACAGCAACCCTACAATTATGCTGCCCTCTGGTTTCCTTAAGGCAATGCCAGACACACACTAACCTCAGCCCCCTCTTCTTCACTCTGAGGGAAGACCAGAGCACCAAACATGCAGTCTAAAATCATTATTTTAACAAACACAAAGTCCAGGGGAAGAAACACCAAAACTGCATACATGAATATAAAAGAAGAGCCAAATTATCTTCACACTACACAAGAATGTACTAGAAGAAAATGCTTCCCCCCCTTAAACTACCAGGACCGTGTTTAGGATTGAAAACTCCTCACAGTATTTTTTATAAAAGAGCAAACTGGGATCATTTCCTTGGAATCATCCTGCAGATGCAATGCCACTACAAACAGCAAGGCCAGTTCAGCTCCTCCCAAGTCTTCATCGTGCACGGGTCTTAAACACCCGGCTAAAATAAGCCTCCAGGAAGAGACCAAGCTTTAATCACATGCATCAACCGCGGGAGCCATTAGCCTTTGCTAAGGAAACAACTCCTCTCTTAATACGGGGTTAGTGCTCGGTGAATGAGCAGCTTTCATTGCCAAAGACAATTAATGCAACATCCTCCTTTTGTCTGATTGGGTCGAATATCGTGGATCAAAAGAAAGTTGTGCTGCATGGATCTAAATGTGCGCTTCATGTTTTCACCATCAAACGAATGCAGGATGTGATGGAGGGAACCTTCTCTTAACAGGCCTTTTCATTTTGTCTTGATGGTCTTGAAAGCGAACTCAGGGCCTTGTCGCTCAATAGAGTGCTTATCTAACATCTCACATATTTGCTTTCAATTTGATGCAAGGACTGGTTGAAGAAGGAAGCATTGGTACTAATCCACCTTCAGGGAAAAACAGCTGTAGTTTTATTCCACTTGTAAAAAGATGACCTGAAATGTTCTCTGTCTGCTTTTCATTTCATGCTGCTCGCTGTGGAGGAATCAGAGCGGCTCCAGCCTGAGTAATCATGCTGTTTAAAATGTTTCTGTGCTGCGTTCTTCTCTTTTCTAGTTGTTGACAGCATGCAAACAAAAGGCAGCACTCTCAGAAAGATGCAGCGCAAAGATTCCTGATTCATTGTAGTGATTGAAAATGTGTATAATCTTTGTCCTCTGTTCAGAGTTCATTAAGCTGGCACTGTTATTATCCACAGACTAAAGATGAAGTGGGCTTTCTCTTTGCTTCATTGCTTCAGGAACTCTCTGGTTTGCTAATGTGGTGGGAAAAATACAGACATGATAGTATGTTGTTCTTGCTTTGATCAGAAGCTAGAAACATTCACACATACCAAACCCTCTGTGATTTGCATATTGTTATCTGTTCCCATGGCTGAGGAGCAGACCATAAGGTGAGAAGTCAGGAAGGTGACCAGGAAGCAAGAGGTGATAAGAAACTCTCTTGTTTGTCTTACAGTTCTTTGAAGATGCTTAATGCTTAATGCTTCTCTGAAGAGGATAAGTACCGTGTTGTATCTTCACTCTGGGTCAGTTGAGCAGACCTTGTCTCGGTTGTTAGATCACTCTGCCATCTGACCGCTTTGCAAAGCTTACTGAAGGCCGGAATAAAGCTCACAAAGACAAACCGTTGTTGTTTGAGTCTATCATTTCCAGATTTCCACCACACTAACAACACAAACTGTACTAGTGTTTGTTTGAGGAGTGTGTCTTCAGAAGTCTGCTAAACTTGCGAACAGTAGGCACATTTTGATCAAAAGTACCAGGACCTCTTGATTCCAGGGCATCTCTTCCAGGAACTAAATGGTTCATTTGGCCTTTTGTTATTTGAAGATCCATGAAGATTGTACAAATCCAGGACAGTTATTTAGTAAATTAAGTCATATGTGCAGCTCTTTATTCGAGCTTGCGCTTAACTGTAGTATAACCATAGACTGTATAAATAATGGACGTAGTATCCGTGACGTCACCCATCTGTTCCTGAAGCGCTGTTTTGAAGACAATCGACGGCAGCAGCCATATTGGAAATGTGGAACTCAACCAGGCAGAGTGTGACGTAGTGTGAGTCTCTTAGCCAACAGCTATGTGTTACCGACCGGGAGTCACGTCAGTCATGTCCTTATTTGGGCAAAACTTGTAATCTTAATATCTTCTGAACCGTCACGTTAGAAATAAATTCACCCCCCATACAGAGTGTGCTGATAGAGAGATTAGCTTCGTAGGGCCAAGGCATTTTTTGAACCAGGCTGTAAACATGTTTATTAATGCTGCAAAGATCGTCTTTTTCTATTCATGTCTATGTGGTTTCCGGTGTTTCTGCAGCCAGCCTCGAGCGGATTCTTGATGTATTGCAGTTTATAACACTTCCACATGGGCTTCATAGTTTGAGACCGGAGGTTGCCGCTTGGTTCTCGCCTGTCAGTCATGTCCTTATTTGGGCAAAACACGTAATCTTAATATCTTCTGAATTGGCGCATTAGAAAAAAAATTCACCCCCGTACAGTGTGTGCTGATAGATATTAGCTACGTAGACTCAAGCTGTTTTTTGAACCAGGCTGTAAACATGTTTATTTCTGCTGTAAAGATCGTCGTTTTTGAATGGGTGTGTATGTGGTTTTTGGTGTTTCTGCAACCAACCTCTAGTGGACGCTTGATGAATTGCAGTTTATAACACTTCTGCATGGGCTTCATATTTTGAGACTGGAGGTTGCCGCTTGAGTATAAAGAAGTGTTAAAAATCCCATTGGCAGCAGATGTAAGTTGTATTTATTATAAAATAACATCAGATTACAGGAAATTATTTACTCTTGTGCGATCTCCCTTTGGTGCCTCTATCCTTCTGCCCCTCTCTCTGCTCAGCTGGTGTCTTTGTGTCAATTAAGCACCTTTTTTTTTTTATGCAAACAAGATTATTTCCTGGAAATACCAACCCCAGAAACCTTTATAACACCCAAAAGCATTGAAAAAATGTGCATAAAACTGAGTCATGATTCATGTAGTTAAAAAAGGGGATAGAGGTGTGCTGACTCAGGGTTTTTGCAGACCTACAGGGAGCTCTTAGACTGTGTTTGACGGTCTGTAATGGTACTTTCCACCTATCAGAGCATCTTAAGGGATTCACAGTTATACTTTAAAACAACCAGGGGAGACTTGTGGGTTTATTCAGATGTCTGCAGGAAGAATAAACCTTCACTGCGTCTGCATCAACTTTTTCCGTTGATTCTTGAACTGTTTTTCTGACTCTTGTATTTTCTTTTGAGGTGTTTTTCTTACTGAGTTTCAAGGATGTAGACCGGCCAAACAGTGCTTGCTCTGGAGGGATATTTATTTGAGCTCTAAAGTTGTATTACGCTGCTTACGAAGCTATCAGAAGGAGGTAAACACAGCCTAAAAATGAGCATAATAACTTACTTTTCATGTTATATAGAAGCTAAAGAAGAGAACATTTGCAGACTCTGGCTCTTCATTTTAAATAAGGAGTGATGGATGTCATTTTTCAGGCTGTTTCAGGAGGACAAGGACTTTACGTCCCCTGAGGGAAATCACTCTTAGACCACAGTGCAACATAAGGCTGCAACCACTATCTATACATCCATCAGGCTCTTAAACAGAGAGTCAACACTGCACCTGCATGAATATTGCACCACATGAAGATTAGAAGGACAGTAAAGAGCCTGCAGGTAAAATGAAGATGGAATATCAATAAATAGTGAATAAATAAAAGAAGCTCATACACATGAGACACCAAGGTAAGAGCAACAGGATGCAGCTGCAGCAAGGAGACAACCACGCCGTGACTCTTCACTCTTTATTTTGTTAAAATACATAAGAAACAAATACAATAAATCATATTCCAAATGTCGACTTTGAATCGTTACAAAAGTTATCACAAACTGTACACATGACGGTAGTTACAGTTCTTCTCGCTCAAAATAGATTCGACCGATATGCAAACGAAGACGTCTCAAAGCTCTAAACTCCTACACACAGAACGGCTCCATAAGTCGGCTTCACTCATCTCCAGAGCGGATAATTGATCACAAGTATTACAGGACGGGTTTTTAATCTCACTCGACTACAAGTCTGAGCTCTTCAAATGATCACTAAACGATAGAAAGACATCGTGATGTCTCTATTTTTAAGTTTACGACGGATTCTTTAATTTCACTTCTGCGTTATGTACAAACAGTGCCATTAACAGGTTTATATACAAATGTAAACACAAAGAGTTCAAATACTTACACATCGTCTTACAGTATCCATCCATAGATTGTTTTTTCAGAGAGACATGCTACGAGTAAAAATATTTATTTTACATATTCAGGGAATCACAGGAGAAAAGCATCTTTATATTTATGTGCAAGTTAGATAACAGTACATAGCCATGTTCTATTTGCTATGTGTTTTTTTTATTCTCTTCTAATAACCCACATGTAAGTAAGAGCTGTGCCGATGTTCAGGAGAGGAACAACATATGAAGATGGAAGAAAACATAATGTTTGAAAACGTGAGGGATTAAAGACGTCTTTATGGATTATAATTCCCTGATTTTTGAAGGAGTGAGGGAAGGTTGTTGCAGACTAAAGTTTGGCTCAGTAAGAATGCACTCAACGGTTTTTGATTTGTATGGCTACGTGTGACTTTGTGTGGCCAGGGGCGGAGACAGTTTTCTGTTAAGGAGGCCAAGTGTGGTGAACATTGGGAGCTAACCCTAAACCAAAGAGGGTTATCTCTACCAATCAAATCTAGTTAACCCTCCTGTTATGTACGTTTCTCTGGAACAGCAATAATGTTCAATTTAAACCCCCAAAAAATCAAAATACACATTTTTTTAAATCTCATTTTTAACTCCATTACTAACCATTTAAATCAGTATTTAGTGCAATGGTGTTCTTTAATTCTCACAGATCATGGTTCAATGAGGATAACTCACTCATTTTCATTAAAATTCATGTTAAAACTTTTTTAATATACATTGGAAAGCCCTAAATATAAATACAATAGTTTTATAAGACATAGATTTTTTTAAATTTAATTTTATATTTTGAATTTTTTATTTTTTATGAAGTGATGTTGATGAATTACACCTCTTCTGTGACATGCTGCCCAGATTTTTATGCTGCATTTAGCCGGTTTGGAAGGCATGTATTACCTATAATAGACTTTTAAAAGGGTCAATTTGACCAACAACTTAAAGCTGGGGTTGGTAATCAGATTTAGATCCACTTTTTGTCATACTGGTTAAAATGATCTTTATGTCCTGATGGTAATCAATACATAATGTGTTCTTAAAAAAGAGTGAAGAAAAGCTGCTATCTACAGCCGGAGTAAACCTGGGAAAACACCAACCAATCACCGTTTTTTGGGTTCCAAAATTTTAAACCATTCAAATCCGGTCCTGCCGTTCTGCCCGCCTCCTGCGCGTACATTTCCCCAGCGTGCACTCCGAGTCTCCGTCTCCTGCCTCTGCTTCCCCTGACTCTACTGACTGCCCCTCTCACTCGACCTCGGGCCTGTCCCATCTGGCCCGATGAGGGGCTTTGCTCAGGACTGTAGTCCGGATCAGAGTCTAAAAAGCACTCACCACGGGGCTCTGACAAGCAGAAGAATGAATGACATTTATTAAGTCCTACAGAAATGTAGATGTTGTAGCGTCCGTCCGGACGCTGTAGGGAGGACGAGCCGATTCATGAACACGTTGATCTTTAATAACCGGTCACTGTCGACCGTGATCACGACAACCAACAAAACAACAATCAGTGTTTGAATGAATGAAGAACTTCTCCTCTTGTCTCTCCTCTCTTCCGCTCACACACTCTACACCTCTCCTGATGCCTTCACTGACTGTCAACACTGTAGGAATTAAGAACATCTACACTGAACAGGTTTAACAAACAGTAGAGCTGTTACAGTGTTATATATGTGTTATAACTTTTCTCCTGATATCGTGTCACCGGTACAACTGGATAATGCTAGCATGATAGTTGTGAGTACTAACAGCAGCCATGTTTGTTTGTGTTTTTAACTTTCACTATGATAATGTTTTGGTGAGGACCGGTTTTGAATCAGTCACCATCATATGGTCGCAAGTCAGTGGCGCTCGTGCATGTGAGCGGGGGTTGGAGGAGCTCTGAGGGAGGAGGGGAGGGGTTAGACGGAGTCATGAGGAAATGCTACATTCAAATTCATGCTAGTTTTCCGAGACTGCCAACCCTAGCTTTAACAGGAGGGTTAACTTTGAATATAAAAGAATCCATATAACGTAATTGTAATTATGAATATTTGCTGAACTTTAAACTTTAAAGACTCAAAAAGCAGATTTTTGTCTAAAGTTTGTCACCATTTAAAGTACCAACGCTGCTCTGTAACATTTATGCTTATATTTAAAATCTGTCTTATGATATTTGAACCATCTGTTTTTTTACTGTTTTTATATTATTGTTGAATGTTTTGATTTTAATTGGCCACCACTGGGGTGTCCAATCAGATTGCTCTACACTCAGCGGCTGGTTTTCTTGGCACATTTGGCGGTTTACGATGGCGTCTGTCCATATTCACATGGCGGCCATTAAACTCTGACAGAAAGCTCAAGATGGGCGCATTAGATGCTGTTTTAACGTCTCGTTTGCTTCCAGGTTCTTGGTGGTGAACCACTAAAACTGGAGGGAAATCTGGCCATATCTGAAAATATCATATTTATTATCTTAAAGAAGTTTAAAGACTATCTTTAAGTTTTAATAATGTTTCTATCATAAGTTATTGGAGGGCTAAGTCAAGCTATTTCAATAATGCTAGGTTATTCTGCAGTTCTGCATTCTAATTTACTTCAATTGTACAAAAATACATATAAAATAGTGTATTTACATTTTTGTAAGGTGTTTGGCGTCAAATATTTTAAGGTCACATGAACTGAAGTTGTTTTTTGTAATCTCTGTGGAAACGTTTGCTACATGTATCAGCTACAGTTCCTCTAAATCTGAGAGACATTTAACTCTCGGATGTCTGCAGGTAGCAAAGGCTGGTTGATAACATTTCAAACCACATTTTTCCTGATAAATTTAAATATATTTATGCAGCCCTGTTTGATAGTGACCAGTTTAGCCCTTTCACTTTTTGCAGTTTCTAAGTGAAATTGTATCGAACTAAAGAGATATTGGACCAGTAAACGTTGCTCAGTGTCGGTGGGTGATGCAGCTTTCAGTGAGATACTGAGACCTTCAGTTAAATGTCTTTCTAAGTGTTTCAATGCAAATGTATCAAAAACAAAAGCACCAAATTAGTGAGAAGAACCAAAGTTCAGATGAATGAATGAATAAAAACAGTTTTATAAACATATCAACATAAGAAATGAAGTTCAACATGCTAACAAGGAGACTCTGAGGCGACACAGCTTCGTAGAAACTCTGAACAGACGTCTTGTTTCTTACAGAGGTGGCGTTGTCTCGACCCGGGGTCATTACGGCGTCTGAGGAGGTTTTGGCGAAGGACACGAACCTTGACTCTCAAAGCTTGCTGCTCTTCCCGGCCACTGCAAGGTAAGATATCACAGAGAGCAAACTCTTTAGAGGCATTATCATCATTTTGTCATAACTGAGCAGGTCATTTCATTATACCACAGGATGTACTGTGATCATAGGCAGAGATGTTTGACCCAGCGGGGTCAGGTGGTGGATTACGAAGCGTGAGAAGGGATGAGGCAAAAAACGGCACAATTTGAAAAACATTTATAAACCAGGGATTTGTAATACAGGATATTTCCTGACATATTTTCCATATTGCTTATTCTTATAGCATGCATTTGCACATCATTCACCCACTGCAACATCTTTAATGCCACCACATCAAGATCTGGAGTAAGGACTCAAGGTTTTCTCTGAAATCAGGAGTGCCATGCAAGAAAGCATGGATGTAGTCACTGATTTAGCTGAAGATAAAGATGCACAGCCATTATTGATCAATGCATCAGACTACTTCAATCACTGTACAGTTATGGATCCACCCTTAAAGGCATGACAGTGATCCTAAAGGCTGAAATCAGTGTCATCAAACAAACCGGTCGCTCGTTTTCCTGCAATCGTCCAAATCAAGGTTTCTCGTGATGGGTTTTCTTGAGATATCTGCCTTTTGTTTTCCCAAGATAAGGCATAAACATCTGTTCTCACATCATTACACTCTTTGTAATGTCCCTCCATTCATCATCTGTAAAACAAGACCTGTTTGGGTTCGTTGTAAAGCTGGAACCTACTCCAGATGTCACTGGGTGAAAGGTACAGGGAAGGCACTGGACAGGTTGCCAGTCTTATCAGAGTGTTGAAAGTTTACCTCTTCAGTATGAATCCAGCATCAACTGGAGGCCTGGATTACAAATTCAGCTTCTGGGACAAGACAATTGCAACAGATTCCAGTATTTGGAATATGGGAACTAAAAGTTAAGGACAGGACAAGCATTGATCCCTACCTTTACAATACTTAACAAAACTACCAAAACATTGTCAGACACCTGAACAACCACTCCAAGAACCATAATGTGTGTTCTTTATGAATCAATGTTTTGATGGTAGTAACAGGGAGCATGGTTTGTGCCTATGATCACAGTGTCTACCAAAGCATATGTAGTTGTTTACCTCTGAAAATGGGTAATCACCTGTATTTTCCTATTCGTCAGATGGGGGGTGGGTGAGGCAGAAGAGGAAGAAACATTGATGAAATGTAAAGTATGAGATTACAGTCACAAGGGGGGAGACAGTTAGCTCTCAGGAACTGTAATACTGTCTTATAGTGTTCATGATTGGAACCTTTAAATCCAGCAAAGACTCGGCTGGGAGTATTTTTTGCTTCATTCAGCAAAACTGGCATGTTTGTTGTTACGTCTGGATTTCTGATTGACTACTGAAACTGTTGGTAGGAACTTGGACTGCCTTTGGCTACCTGTGTCCCCCTCAAAACACATTTTCTGAAGATGATGTCGCTTGAGTTTTGTCGAGACTAGAGATGAGTGCATATAGTCAACCACACAAGCAACAGAATCACTAGGTAATAAAACAAATTGTTAATATTTCTTTATTGTAGGCCTGTAATGCCGTTCATAAGTTGTGTCTAAGTTGTAGTGCAGCCACCTGCAACTAGCCAGGGCTATAGCTCTAGTTAAAGACTACTTCCCTAATGATATAATGCTTTATCATCCAGATGTAAACGAGCACAGATAACCAGAACAGGCATGTGGACATCAACCTGTAAGGATGGTGCTAGCTCTTCTAGTGTTAGCCACACTTTGCAGGCCAATCTAACATCATTTACCTGCATAATCTGTGATCCTGTGTTTTATAAATTGTACTCAATTTGAACTTAATTTTTTCTTACCTTTAGACTACTCAGTTTGTCAGAATTTAAAGTTCTGTTGAAATTACCCTAAAATAAGTCGCTTTGGAACATCCCTAGTCAAGACAGCAAACTGATTTTACTGTTTTATAATAATTATGAAAATTAAGGATAATAGAATAGAATAGAATAGAATGTACTTTATTCATCCCCAAAGGGGGAAATTCAGATAATGTCTACTTCTGATCATACATTAAAGCTATGGTTGGTAGCCAGAGAAAACTAGCATGAATTTGAATGTAGCATTTCCTCAAGACGCCGTCTGACCCCTCCCCCGCTCCCCTCTGAGCTCCTCAAAAATGATGCCCCCACTCACATGCACGAGCACCGCTGATTGGCGACCATATGATGGTGACTGATTCAAAACCGGTCCTCAACACATGGTTTGTGTTTTTCACTATGTCAACTCATCAAAAACACAAACAAACATGAAATGTACGCTCTGCAGGAGGCGGGCAGAACGGCAGGACAGGATTTGATTGATTTCATAATTTGGCTCCTGATGGCGGTGATTGGTTGGTGTTTTCCCAGGTTTACTCCAGCTGTAGATAGCAGCTTTTTTTCACTCTTTTTTTAGGAACACATTATGTATTGATTGCCATCGGGACAGAAAGATCATTTCAACCAGTAAAACAAAAAGTGTATCTAAATCTGACTACCAACCCCAGCTTTAACACAAAACTGTATTTTGTAGTAGCAGACAATCACCACTGGGGGCAGACGTATTTTAAGTCTCCTAAACCGTGCCAGGTCCTGTGTTTTATACAAGTTTTAGGATATAATCCGTCAACAAAAACACTGACAGCTCTGAATAAAGGCCCTGCTTTGTTTGTCCTCATGTATTAAACATTCATTATCCTCATACTAGTGCTGTAGAAATGAAATGAAGGAGCCGTCATGAAATGTGGAGACGCTCCAATGGGTCCAATGACACAAACAAGAGCTTCAATGAATCAGAACAGTTATGTGTCCTTGTCACTGAAAGTAAAAAGGTGTTATTACCTCTCCCAGAGCGTGCCAGTGCGTGATGGGTTTCCGTGGATAAGCCAACATTTCATTCCAGTGATCTCGTCCAAGACCCTCTGCATCTGGGCCGGTGCGACACACACCAATCACCTCATTGTGTCCGACCCTGTGAGCAGAAAACACACTGTTAGGCTCATTTGAAAAGCTCACGGTGAAGCTAGTCACGAAGCAGAAGAGTAGATCCATATTTTACCAGACTTAGGTAAACAAAAGCATCAAGTGAAAGTGACTGAACCTTAGTGAATGACCTCTTCTGTGTAGAAGAGCTTTAAGGGGTGAGCTGTGTTGCATGCTGAACTCACCGATCGTAATCCATCACCATGATGGACAGACTGACTTGCTCCACGTTCTCCGGGGGAATGTCGAAGATGATGGCCTCGTTGTACACGGGGTTCAGCGTGCTTTTCTTGGTGGTTGTTTTCCGCTTCTTTAACCTCCGTCCATCACATATCAGGTAGACCTTCACGTACGGATCTGAGGAAACATGCTCACCATTATTTAACAGTCCATGTTTACCTTGAATTCATAAATAAACAGGATGATATAATGAATAAACAAACACTAGGGAAACGTTTCATCTAGCTCTATCCTCCCTCCAGCCTCTCTAAGTCTCCTCTCCGTTTCCATCCTAAGTGACCACCTGCTGTCTCATTTCAGCTCAGCTTGATTTATGGCCCATCTCGTGGTTTTGATGTGAGCCGCGTCTTATTTGCAGTCAGGTTACCTGAAGCTCCTGTGATGTCCATGGCTTTGAGGTTTCTGCATTTGATGACTGTTAGGGTCATTCTCCCGGCTGTGGGGAGGTAGCACAACGAGTACATGATCTCACCCAGGTCAACACTCTCCTAGAGGACAAAATAAGAAGAACAAGATGAGAAGCAGGGTTTTATTTTTCTCACCTGGAAAGAGAAGGAGTATTTGTCAGTATTACGTTATCTGACAACTGTTTAAAGCTCCTGTGAGGAGTTTTCATCTGGTTATAAAACAGACTGAAATCAATACTGATGTCTCTCTATGACCAATAGAAGCAAACTAGATCATCAGCGATGAGACTGACCATTTCTACATTGTTATCGTTAATGCCTGAAAGAGCAGCAGCAGGGTAGGTGTCAGACAAGACGATTTAAAGCACCCTGCACCCTTTCCACAGCTAACATTCTCAGTGTGTGATATATTTGACTGGGTGAGATTTGTTGTGAAAAGAACCGTGACTTGCACAAAAACAGGACAAAATCTGCCAGATTTGTCCACAGGGGGGCGCCAAAAACAACACCAAACCAAAGTTTCCAACAGGAGCTTTAATATTTGCAGTTAATGATTTGTTTTTTAGCCACTCCAGCTTCATTATGGTCATTTAGGTTTTGCCTATAACATATTTTGAAACCAAATGTTTCAACAATGAATCGATGGTTTGCCCTGAAATTTTGTACCAACATTTGCAGACACCAGAGGATGCATCCTAATTAGTTCACTCCAGCACCAAGACAACTTTTAAAGTTTTTTGATGACTTACAAAATATTTACAAAAACCTTGGTTAGCTTCATTTCCTTTGGGTTAACATTACAACTTTCTCCAAAGCATGGGGAACTGTTGGCCTAGCAGTTATGGACCTTGTTGCAGCGGTCACTGGTTCGACATCCAGCCTGGTTCATTTGCTGTTTTTATCTTGTGTGCATAATTTAGATTTATTGTGTACACTGTGCACAAGGTAATTCACTTTTTTCCTACAAGACAATAACTACTGTGATAGCTCTAAGCTCTAAGAAGTGGGCACAAGATAAGTTTTTTTGTATGCACAAGATAAAATGTTCACTTGTTAGAACTCTGGGGACTTAATATCATGTGTATCAGGTAAATGTAGCATTTTTGGCCTGGTTTACTAGTTAACAAAGTAAGTACTAATGCTAGAATATATCTATTAGAAATACATAGGGCTTTTTTAGATCTCAATATGAGGTCTATGGGGGCAAATATAAAGGCACATTAAAGCAGCCATGTGGGGATCAATGTAGCTGCAGACTGTTTGGATAATTAGTTCGGCTGAAGGTAGTCTGTTATCTTCAAAATCTCCTTGTTGCATGATTGAGTAATATAGGTGTGCTTAGTTTTAATATGACATAAAAAAGTCCAGACATGATATCAAGGGTGCTCACAAAAAAACAGAGTATCTGTCTTGAAATAGAAAACTCCAACTTTTACCTCGTCTAGTCTGAAAAGTTAGAAATCCATGGGCTGGCTGTAAAGCTGACTACGTAATTACTGCTGAGGGCTCAGAGGAAAAATATGTCTTTTCCAGTAAAATCATCTTTAGGATTAAAATCCTCTGCCAACAAACTTTTTGGAAAGCAACACATGTTGTTAAGTTATCTTTCATACACACATGTTATAAGAGCGATACAGCCGACTTCTTAAACTCAAGTATTAGTTTCCAAGTATCAGAAGCTGCCCTCAGGTGTGAAAGCACAGGAGGTAGTTTCAAGGTTAATCTACGGCCTGCAATTAGAGGAGGTGTTCTCTTCAAGCTACACTACATGAAGAAGGAAATGGCAAACATGAAGCTCTGCAGAGACAGGTATGAGTGCTTAAAAAATTAAACAGACATTTAACTCTAAATCAACAATTATCAACAATCAGGGCCTTTTTTCTTTACTGGATTAGACAGGGAACCAGTGACCTCTCCAACAAGGACTATGGCTTCTATACATGAGGTGCACTCAGAATGCTCAACGGTGATGAATCTTTAAAAGCAGAAATGTCCTGTTAATAATTTAACCATTGTGATTAAGGATGCCACAGTTCCCAATGTAATATTGAACCGTTCGGTGCTGCATCCACTGATCAATACACGCAGCTAGATGGCTTACATGCACGATATTTCTCTCTGTATTAGCTCTGTTTTTGAGTCCATGTGCTGGGATGAGAAAACTCCTCCCACCTGTAAATATCCAATCACTAAGCACTGAATATACATGATGTCACAGAAGGCGGAGTCACTGCGATCACATCCAATAAGTGGCTGAATATAGCATGAAGAACTGAGAGCACGGGGCACTAGTGGCCTAGCGGTCTAAGCGCCCCACATACAGAGGCTATAGTCCTCGTTGCAGGGGTTGCCGGTTCGATTCCCGGCTGGTTGACCATTTCCTGCATGTCTTCTCCCGCTCTCTACTCCCCACATTTCCTGTCTCTCTTCAGCTGTCCTATGAAATAAAGGCAAAAAGGCCAAAAAATATATATATATAAAAAAAAAAGAACTGAGAAGTGTTAGCGTTCAACCTGAATGCAGCAATAATGCAAAAAAACGTCTTAATAAAAGACTGAGGGATAATCTACGAATCAAGATGTTACTAGAGTTGACCAGTAGGTGGCACTCAGGTTCCATGCATGAAAAAGAAGTAGCTGTATATACGGGCATGTAGTAAAAGAAGAAAGGCAGTGCTACTAACGCTACCTAAGTTTATACATGGAGTTCATCGGTATGCAATAAAGAAGCATCTATATGAATCAGCCTGACAGATCTGCTGATCTTAGAGTGAGAGTTTCAGTGTCATCTAGCTGGATCTCT
The DNA here is from genome assembly GCF_009762535.1 of Notolabrus celidotus. Lineage (NCBI taxonomy): Eukaryota > Metazoa > Chordata > Actinopteri > Labriformes > Labridae > Notolabrus > Notolabrus celidotus. The sequence continues at coordinate 3,672,063 of NC_048292.1, forward strand.
TTGAACCTGGCTCACCATGCTAACCTTCTTAACAAAGCCAACCTGGTCAGGACAGACAATGTGCAGAGTTTCAGCTTTAGATAGGTTAAAAAGTGCCGTCCTCTCATAAAGTATAACTTAAGAATGTTCTTTGTGATCAGTTGAGATCCTCAGCTGAAATATTATGTTCATAGAAACATTTGAAAATGTTATATTACATTAATAAAGCCACAAAACCGAAGCCGTGCAGTTACAGTAACACATCCTGTGTGCATCCCATTGTAGAGTCTCTGCATTCAGGTAGTACACACACACAGATACAGCATTATGCATACATTAATTTATATATCTTATATCATTTAACACACAAGGAATGTGTTTCAAAGGAAGGAGTTTTGTCTTGAAAGTTTTTTTCTCTTTAACTTCTACTTGTTCCTGTAAAATTCGTCTTAAATGCTGGAGAATAGGATACCAAAGCCTGGACTGTCTAGACCAGTCGTTGTTGCATCCCTGATTCCTATTAGACGTAAAGAATCAGCATTAGTTTGACTCTTAATTGAGGAATAACAAGATGATCGAAATTCAGTCTGCATACAAAACTAGATACAGGACTGTACTGTTTCTATTAAAGTTGATTACGTGTGTATCACAATGAAAACATCCACAGATAAAGCAGAGGCTCCTGACTGTGACGTAGGAGTGATGCATGAAGGGCTAAATAACCACCTCTCTTTTGAGCCAGAGCCCAAACCAGGACAAACTCCACCTGGCTCCAGCTGGACACCTTCTTTGTGCTAACATAGTGAAACCTGAGAACATACTGCGGCTGACAAAAGAAAAAAGTAGATCATTTATCTGTGGCTATATTTACTGGAGCGGTTTCTGGGAAATAAGCGTGGGTGTTTGGCTGATAAAAAACTTTCCCAAAGCCTTTATCGCCGTATAATTACACAATTTGTTCCACCTGCCGCGATTGTGGAACATTGCTGATGCATTCAGGCTCCTACAAGTGATTCAGTGCAATACTTCATGTTTAGACCTTAATCAAATCAGTTCCCATTCACAGTCTGTTTACCTGAATAATAACAGAGTTCTGGTGAGGGCTGAGGCACAAATGAGAAGATTTGGCTTTTAATAATCGTGAAAAACAACTCACCGTGGTTGCAGCATGAATGTCCTTCCACACCACCGCCTCCCTGGAAAGATCTGAGAGTTCAAAGAGGTTGTCCACCACCACCTCGCCAATCATATCGTGGCTGGTGAAGCGGTCGAAGTCGTACACGCTGAAGTGCAGCTTCCTGTTGCACACCTCATCGTACGCCACGGGGAAACAGAAAGCCTCGTCGAACACGGGGTTCAGGTTCTTACGGTGGACTCGTGTCTGGAACTTCTTCTTCCTCTCTGGCAGCAGGTAGATCTTCACGTACGGGTCGGAGGTGCCCGTGAAGTCTTTGGCAGGTAGGTCCAAGGCCTTGAGGATTCTCACCACCAGCGACTGCTCCTCGTAGTCGTACCGCAGCGAGAAGCTGAGCTTTCCACAAGTCTCTACGGGTTCTCTGACCTCGCCCTCTGAGTCCACAGACCTCTGCTTGTAGAGTTCTGGTTTTATTCTTCCGATGCTCACGGTGGAGGACTGGCGGAGAGGCACTTTGTCCATGCTGAAGTCAAAGCTGGTAACATTCATCTGACGGGGCAGGTGGCGCCGGAATGAGTTGTGCCTGTTGAAAAGGGAAAAGGGCGTAAAATGAGTAAATGTCTCAAGTGTCAGGATTATATTCAGGATCAGCTTTTAGAACTAGATCTACGTATTTAAGGGCCACACATGGAACATGGTCTGACATACAGCTTGAAGAATAACCTTTGATTGGTCTTTAGATTAAAGGAGCATTTCTGCTACCTGATATTCATCTGATGTACAGAAGCTGAGGCCTAGAGTGGCTCAAGCTTCCACTTTCACACTGTCTCTTGATGGCTTACTTTCCTTGTGCTTCATGAACATTGGTATGTAACACTTAAAATGCTCACAGGGACACGGCCAATGGTTCAACATGCCGGTGATGTCTTTTCCAGCCTGGGGAATGGGCCTAATATCTTAATAATGTGAATAACCCAAGGAAACTGACTTCCTTTGTAAGTTTGCATCTCTATCTTGCACAACAACATCCTGATATTGATCAGGATGTTCTTGTTTCTAGTATGATGGGTAAATCCAAAGACAACTCTTGGCAAAAGACACTTTTTGAAGCATATCTTCCAACGTTTCCCATTCATGTTGGTAAGTAATACCTAAGAATGCTTAAAATGATCTAGCCAATGATCTACAGTCTTAGAAAACCAGCTAATGTCAAGATCTGACAGCCTTGATTTTTTTTCTGTGACGTCTGAGTTTTGAAGCCTATGATGGTGGTCGCCATATTAGAAATACTGACTCACTCTTACTTTTGGTGCCTTCGAATGGGGTTGTGTTTCCCGTGTTCATGAGAAGACACCATATGAACACCCCCTCTCTTATGGTATTCACATCGTAGGTAGAACTTTTCTGAAAGCTCTAAGCTCCCGAGTTTTGATGTTCCAGAAGAATCCAGTTTTACTAACATTTAGTCATTTTTATTCATAGTTTTATTATATATTTGGTGAAAATGTTGGCTATACTGCAACATGTAATAGACCTAGGCTTCTTTTGCTCATGCAGTTGTACATTAAAGTTCTATTTCCAGTGGCCTCATTTTTCCCTAAGGTTAGCTTAAATTCCCTATGTTATCTAACAGATGGTATGGAGTCCATGTTGCTGTTGCCTAACAATGGTGTTACCATTCGGTTATCATTTGAACGTGGACATTACTTCACAAATTTACAAGTTCCATTGAAAGGAAGTGTTTCACTTGACCTAGCATGAGGCAAAGAGGTGGAGTTGAGACGGGCCTTTAGCCTCCTGTCAGTCAAATTAGCCACACCCCTAACTATGTAAAACTTGTAACCTTAATATCTTCAAAACTAATGAGTAATTAAAAAAATCACCCCTGTTTTTTGAACCATGCTGTCAACATGTTTATTTCTGCTTTAAAGATCAGCTTATTGAATGGGTGTGTATGCGGCTTCTATGGCTTTTGGAGCGAGCCTCTAGTGGATGCTTGAGGAGCTGCAATTTTTCCCACTTCCGCAATGGCTTCCTCTTTCAAGATCAGAGGTTGCCACGTCTTGAAAACCCAGAGAGACATGGTAATCAAACACACCTCTCTTTCTTCCTGAACAACTGCTTGATATTCACTTATTATTGAACCAAACTCATGATGGTTGTAGCCTCCACAAGGTTCAATACTAATGCAGCACTTGACTCTCTTAAGGAGTTTCTTTCAGTGAGCATTGGTTGGTCATACTTGAAATTGACCGAGCCAAATGAAAAAATATAAAATGCACCAGCTGAACGGCACAATCCCAAGACAGCACTTGACATTTTGAGGCATATCTTTCGGTTTGTTTGATGAACGTCGGTCATAAAGGTCAAAATGTTCACCAACACCTAGCTAATGATTCAACATGCCTGTGCTAGCCTTGACAGTCTGGTAAATTGGCGTAATGTGCCTTAAATCTCAACCCTAAAACCATGACATTGTAGAGAACCACTGGGACGATAAAACCCTCTTCTCTTTCATGCTGAAAGAACACATCCTGATAAACTATTAAAGGCCAGAATAGGCTGCATCTCCTACTGAGGATAAATCTCAAGGCAGCAATTACAAATACTGACTTTTGGAGGTGTTTCATACCTTAAAACACCAACAGAGACAGAGCCAATGATTTGAATGGCATGTAATGTTCTCAGATTGATGAATGAGATTGAATCTACCCCCAAAAACTTTGATAATGTAGACCCAAAACCCCAAAAGACTCAACAACAGTCTAACAAACTGTTTGTTCGATCTGGTTTAACCCTGAAGAAGAACCAAACAGTGACTGAAATAAACCCTAACAGACGAGCGTGATCAACTTAAATGTTTTCTTCATTATTTGTCATCAGTAAGAAATGAAAACCCACGGCCAGCATTTAGTTTCTGAGCCCTGAAACGAATCACCTGAATGCTGCAAATTTCTGTGAAGTTGACATCTTTGGAGAAAACCAACGCCAAGCCAATCTTGTCTCCTAGCAACTGGCCCTCCTCCTTGCTGACAGTAGGACAATCACAGCAATCTGACAGCCGCGGCACGAACGATACGCCAGAGGAAGCCGGGCTGGAAATGCAATACTAATATATTCATGTGTTGTGAACAACATGGAGAGCGGCATGTTGTCTTAAAGCTGGTGTGAACATTAGGAAGAGCAGCTGACTTATCTGCAAACGCTTAACACTTAGCCTGGACCTGGATGGGGAAGAGAAGACTTCTTTTGCACAGATGTTGATTTCTTTAAGCCTCTAATTTAATTTTAAACCATAACTTCAAATAAATCCACAGAGGATTACACAAAATCCAGAATTAACACCAGAGATAAAACCACTTCTTATTGCTTCCTTCCTCAGCGGCAGAGAATGTCACCACGAACAATAAAAGTTAAAGGTTATCTAAGCTCATGAAGAACTTTTTCTGCGTTCTCCTCTTTACTGAAGCTTGGGGAACAAATCTCTTTTGGCATTTCCCCAAAAGCTGATGCCGTCTGATCACATGATTTCAGCATTTTACAACAATGACTGGCTGATAAGAGGAAGAGAAGACTTCCTTTTAATTGCCAATTCCTTTTGGATTTGGTAGATTTCTAAAATCATGCTCAGATGGATTCTTGTCCCAAAACAGTCAGGAGAAAATCTCCAAACATCCTAAAAAACAGTGCCAGCATTTACTGGCTGATAAAAGAAGCTGGAAACATCAGTTACTGAAAGCTAAATGAAAATGTATAACCCAATCTAATGTGAGGATATGCCGCTCTAACTGCTCTTATAACCAGGCTGTGTTAAACACTTGATTCTGATTGTTCTAAACCTCAAAACATCTGGGATTAATTCTCAATAACAAAAGCTACACCAGAGACAACCTAATCACACACCACATCAAATCCACTGTCATATCTCACCTCTGCCTGTTGACACTGTGGCAAAAACATTCTCCTTTTCACTGAAGGGTCAAGAACACATATTTTTTGGCATTTCCCAAAGGCTTATGCAAGCTGAGTTCAGTATTTTACAACAGTGACTGGCTGATAAGAAGTAGAGCTTGCTGAAGACCTTCTTTTTAAATGCCCATTTCTTTTGGATTAAACAGATGAAACAAAAATAATTAAACAGAATTGATCATCTTTAGTCATATTCTGTCCAATGCAGAAGTAGTATCTGCATAGTTCCAGCTCTAATGTGAAGATATGCGGCTCTAACTGCTCCTATTACCTGGCTGTGTTGAATACTTGATTCTCATAGGTCAAAAGCTACACCAGAGACAACCTGATCACTTAGCCATTTCAAAAGCATACACAGAAACAGTCTGTCACATCTCAGCTCTGCCTGTGACACTGTGGCATAAATGATATGTTAGTCCACTAAGTTGATTAGGGATTGATGGGTGTCAATTTTTTTCTTGCAAATATACACTTCAATCAGATCCAAACTGGACTCTGCCTGCTCCACACTTCACAAGCCCAGCTTTGACCACTGAAATTATCAGTTGAATCTTATTTTCTCCAACAAGGAGGCTGATAAGATGGAAGCAGAACTGTTTTTGTTGTTGCTGTATTAATGAATCATATTTTCAAATAGATTTTAAATCAATATTTGGTGTCTGCATGTCTTTGGACGTGTAATAAGCAGGAAAATGTAGCAAGAACGAGACCTCTCCCGTCACCCTGTTGATGGGATTCAAATTTGCATAACCACCTGTTCACTATGCATCACCTCTTTGTTAGATAAGATCATATTTATAGGGGGGTTGGAATAACTAAAAGCAATTTTAAGATGTCACATTGAGGTCTTTTGAGTTTTTCGTGCATGTTTCTGATTTCTCCTAAACAAAACAGATTCAATAGATATTGAATATAGAAGTTCGTAGCAGCTTGATCACTGTCCCTATAGGCCTGCAGCTGAACCATTCAATGAACAAATGTTAGAAATGACACTGAAGGGGCTTCATTTGGGAATGCTCAGATCATCTCTTATTTCTTTTTGTTTTGATGCTTTATTCATAGGGTTGCAAAATTCAGGGAATTTTCAAAGTTGGAAACTTTCCATGGGGGCAAATGGGAATAAACCGTGAATTTACTGAATTGAAGGTTGGCTCTTAATAGGGAACTTCAATATAGTTGGGAAAAATATATTTTAGCATAATCCTGACTAAAACAACCAGATTTCATGCAAGTACAGTTGAATATCTATGCTATTCCTCAATCACATGCACATAGCACACTGCTTACTGCAGGGCTATAGAGACCACGCCCCCTACATGCACTGTGCATTCCTCCATCACGTGCACACACGATTTCTAGAATCCTGGACTACAAGTTTGAGCCCAGAACACAAGACTATTGAAGCCACACATTTGAGCCTGTGGACACAAAGTGAAGTCAGTTTTGATGATATTATGTGTTAATATATTTAACACATTTAGTGTATGGTAGTAATGTTTAACAAAACAAATATTTATGCTTGATATGACACCTTTCCTTTAAATTACCCTCAATTCCCATAATTCCCATGGAAAGTTTACAATTTGGAATATTTCCAAAATTCCCCAGCTTAACTTCCCCTACTAGAAACTTTCCACCCCTTTGCAACCCTATTTATTCATAATCAAGCTTCAGGGTGTTGCTCATCAACTTTGTCCTCCAGAGAGGGAGCAATGAGTAAAATCAGAAATCACTAAAGAGTGGGAGTGAGGATAGGGACAGTGGGCGTTGTAGTCTTCGACCTTGCCTCTCTGCACCCCTGGTGGGTGTGTTATTTATGGAGACATTTGTCCCCATTTGAGCTTAATTAACGAGCCTTTAACGACAGACCAAGGCCACTGTCAATAACGTCTTCCTCTGAGAAAGTGAGCGCAGCTGCCCGGTGCGTCTCCTTAGAAAGCAGCCCGGCCGCCATGACAGCTCCCACCCTACAGCACTGCTAATTATGGACGTTGTAGTTTAACCACAGTGCTGGAAAACAAAGAGAAGCAAGAGCAGGGTTGGTTAATTACACGGGCTGCTTCCCCTTGGTAACCATAGCAGTTTGACTCACGCGTACAGGAGATTATAGGGTTCGCACCGCGGCGAGGAGATGTGTGGCTGCCCTTGCTGACGAGCCTTCAGGAGGAGATTTTTTTTCAGACAATGAAAGTGACACAGTGTTCAACGTGTGACTGCGTTTCAAGGGCAGCAGCCGGTCAGTGATGCTTTGCATGACACGTGCCAAACCACCTCAAGGACATTGGCGACTCTGTCACGATCTGCCAGGACTATGAGGGCATCATTGTTATGTGAGGGGGGGAAACAAACCAAAATGGGCTCAAAATGCTACCATTGTGCTGCAAATGACAGCCTCAGGGATTTAAAACAACATGATGATGGTGATGTCCTCTCTAAAGGACTGCAGTGGGTTCATGTAGGGTACCTTGAGGAGGAGGTTGGCTCAGTGGTCTGCCTCTGGATCTTCGCCTGCTGGCTGAGCTTCTCCCTCAGGGCCGTTTGGACCTCCGCAGGGATGTCTGGAGACGTCTGGCTGATCTTCATGGCCGCCTCCAGGAGCTTCACAGTGCTCCGCCCGTTCATCTTCACCTCCAGAGGGTACTTCTTCTCCGCCTCCGCTGCTTTACACTCGTTAGCCAGAGACGAGTTTGGCTGCGGGGCCTCGGGGAAACCCACTCGGAGGCCATTTTCAGCGTGGGCTGTCAGAGTCTTGCTCCTCCAAAGTGGCCAGCACAGCTTCCAAAAGACAAAGAGAGAGACTACCAACAGGGCGAGGCCACAGAAACCCACGACCACAGCTAGGAGACTAATAGAGATGTCTACGTGTAACCATGGGAGGAGGAGGAGGAGGAGGAGGAGGAGGAGGAGGGGGGACCGAGACACAGGAGAAAAGGACAGAGATGCAAGCAAAGGGACAAAATATGACGGACAAACATGCAAGGGAAAAAAGAGAAAAGAGGAGAGAAGGCAAGCTGTAAGAAAGAAGAGGCAGCATATGCACCTGTTTGATAAAGCAGGACAGTGAAAGTCATTTAAAACCTCTGCATTGAGAGAACACATGACTACAGAGAGAGGTCTCCCATCTGCTCACACATTATCTGCTTCAGGTGAATTATTCATGGGAAGTTTGCTAAAAAAAACAAGGTCATAAAATATATCCCCAGACTATGAGAGACACAGAGGAAGCTGAGGAGAGGAGAGACTTCTCACTCAGAAGCAGCCTCAGTCTATCTCCCACCTGTTGCTACTCCATCAGTCTGCACTGAGCTGCAGCAAGATGCGTAACAGGTAGAGAAACATGTTCACAGCTGATCCAAATGATGAAATACAGGAAACTTTGTGCTGTTTTAAAGTTTGAACAAAGGAAAGCACAGGTTTATACTTCTATAAAAAGACTCTGAGGCTCTGTTTCTCTCAGAGGATGAAACTAAAGTGATGTTTTTGAGGGAAACGAGTAAGAAAAGGACTTCTCTGTATTTACCTGCGTGTCCTTTACCTTGTATGGAGTTATCCAGTGGAAATATATCCGCACATTTCTCCCTGTCCACGTGTCCCGTGAGACAAAGCTCCGTGATGATCTGGAGAGCCCTTTGGCACAAGGTGATGCTGTCCTCCGTCCGGACACTCATGTCTCTCCTGTTAAGCCATTGCACGCCGGAGGAGCCAGGAGGGCGGCGGTTCATCTGTGCACCTGGTTAGTCCTGCTCCTCGGAGTGCAGCCTGTCCGCGGGAGAGAGGCGCGCTGCGTCCTGATGGTCCTGATGGTCCTGATGGTCCTGATCCATAACGAGCGCGCAACGAGGATGGACTATTCTGGTGAGACGCGCGCGCTGCTGCTGCTGCTGTGGAGAGATGGAGTCCAACCCTCGATGTGTCCAACAGTGATGCGCATCAGGTTGCTGGTGTGAACTGTCAGTTGGTGTGAACTGTCAGTTGGTGGCAGGCACGGAGTTACTTTTTCTCGTAGCATCGAGAGAGTTCCCCGTGTGTGTGTGTGTGTGTGTGTGTGTGTGTGTTTGGGTGTGTGTGTGTGTGTCTCCGCCTCTCGTTCAGCACATGCTGCTTTACTGACTGCACTCCTCCCAGCCCCCAACAGCTCTTTCTTTGTCTGCTGAGATCCTAGGAGTATATAGAAGATCAAAGATGTGTTTATATGTCTGAAATTTTAGTTTGCATTTGGAAAAATATGTAAAAGCATCAGAAACCCTTAATTTAGCACCTGTAGCAGACACTGCTCTCGTCCACATTGTAATATTTCCATGCGGATTGTTTTTCCTGTCCTCTTTTTATAATATTAACAGATACCTGACCAACTGTAGATCATTCAGGATTCAATTTTACACATCCAGTTTGCACTTTTCCTTCAGAAAGTATTGCAACATATTCAAATTTCTGCAGCTTCTTATTTTATTTCACCTTCCAAACCAAAGAGCTGCATGCATTGCTAAAGATCAGAGCTAAACTAAATGTGTGAGTGGTTTTTTTTTTCTTTCTAAGGCTTGATTTGTTCCAGGGTTTTCATATTAAGAACTCAGACTCAAGCTCTTAAATTCAGGACTTGAACAGAGTCAAGCTTGGAAGGAGGATGAGGAGGACTCTTATTTTTTTATACAGTCCTGATGATTTCTACAGTTTCAGGTAAAGGTCCTATGAGTATATAGAAGATCAAAGATGAGTTTATATGTCTGAAATTTTAGTTTGCATTTGGAAAAATATGTAAAAGCATCAGAAACCCTGAATTTAGCTCCTGTAGCAGACACTGCTCTCACCCACATTGTAATATTTCCATGCAGATTGTTTTTCCTGTCCTCTTTTTATAATATTAACAGATACTTGACCAACTGTTGCTCATTTAGGATTCATTTTTGCACATCCAGTTTGCACTTTTCATTTGAAGTGAAGTGTTTCAGCATAATCAGATTTCTGCAATTTTTTATTTTATATCAGTTGCTAAATTGAAATAATTCATGCGTTGCTCAAGAAGAGAACTAAACCAAACCTGTGTTTTTCTAATGTTTGATTTGTTCCAGATTTTCAATTTAAGGACTCAGACTTGAGTTCTATTTGTCAGGACTTATGAATCAACTTGAACAGAGTCAAGCTTGGAAGGAGGATGAGCGGGACTCAGACTTTTTTTTACTGATGAAGATTTAATTATTCTATGCTTTGCCATTTCTACAGTTTGAAGCAAAGGCTGTCATGTGATAAGTGAGTTCTTGAACTTGAGTCAGGTGGTTACGTTTATCATGCATTCATGCAGCATACTCACACATGCAGTGACACAGCAGTTACCTGATTACTGGTGCACAAAACTTTATCTCAAGAAATTTCCTTCCATTTTGAATCATGATCTCACTGCTTCATGACTCAGACTTGCACACTTTGGGACTCAAGACTTGACTTAGACTTGAGATTTGTTAAACTGACAACAACACAGATTTGTTCAGCGCCACAGGAGACAGAGAGAGGTGTCACTTTAATAAACAGCTGTTTCCTTAACATTTCTAAACCGATGCGGTCCGGAGCAGGACCACCGGACAGCTGGAGTCATGTGACCGAGGTTTTCCCACGGTAATCACTGAATCAAGGATTCTTCTCCTCCTCTCCTCATCCATGTTGTCTTTCTGGTCCTCTGAAAACCTCTGACCTGTTGACTCCAGGCCTGGCTCCGCTCATCATGACGGTTTGTTGTTGTAGTTAAGTGAAATACAATCAGTGATTCCGTATATGATCTGTTGCATTCCGACCTGCCAGATCAGAGATGCAGCCGGAACGCAATGGAGCGGATCCAGTGGAAGTTAACACATTGACTAGAATGGAAACCTATCAGATCTGGTGCTGTGACAGATCGGAGACAGACCGGGCACGGATCTGGTGGAATTTGTCCGTGAGAGTTCAGGATCAGCGTGACATTTCCCCGGTATATTCAACACTTTCCAACACAGTCTCATCACTAATATGTCACATGTGGACAAACCGTCAGGGCCCCTTAGCGTCTGTGCTTGACGCACAAGGAACCATCTCAGATTTACCCCAAACCATCACTCACTCTGCAAGGTATCGTTGCCATAAACCTCCAGCAGGAGTTGATTCTCTTTAAAACAATCAACAGGTTGCTGAGGTGTTATGAAAAGTCTGGCACCAAAGTCTGAACATAGAAAACATAACTTGTCCCCCAAAGATCTGTTTATTGATCACTTTTCTGCCACACTGAAGAGGCCACTTGTTCTCCTCAAAATCACTTTTTATCTCTCACAGTTGCGAAAGATTCTTTTACACCATATAATCATGAAGACGTGAAGGATCAATGCTGCACCAGTGACTGTGAAAGCAACTGAAGGATGGTCTTGGATGCTGAAATACCACATAGTGAGAAAACATGGTCCTCTTTTATTCCAGAAGGACTAATTAAAATTGAATTCAGGCTGCTTTGAGGTCTTTATTCAGAGAATATTAAAACACATCACATAAAAACAGTAGAAGTCAAAATAATCAAGTGTCTCTCGTCCTCGCCACAACAAAGACGACACTGTGGCCTCCGCTGCAGGAGCACGAGGTCTCTTATCCAGCCTGTGCGTACGAGGTCTTCCCGTTATTTACTCCACACTCTGAGCCAGCGGGGGGGCATGAAACTGTAGCCAGGGGAAACTGGAAGCTGTGGTTACCAGAGAGAAAACAATAGCTGCTGTGAGAGAGGGACAAAATAAAACATGTCAATAAGAGATGAAGAAGAACAGGATAGAGAACACTTTGAAAGATCAGAAAATAAAAGGGTCAAAACTCGTGGTATAAAGTGTTCAAGTGCTGCTGAGTTTAGACTCCTCCTCCTCCTTCTCTGTGCATCACCTCTTAGAAGGAGGTGAAGTTGTGCCAGAATCCCTCACTCTGCACTTACATGTTTGGGGAGTGAAGAACATTTTGAATACCTCCTTGTGTCTCTTTCTTGTACTCTCTAAATGTCATCTCGTATTTGAAACACTGTTTTTTGTACTCCTTTAAAAAAAGCCTCTGATTTTGTGTTCTTGAAGCTAACATGAAGGGAAACATTGGACATCTTCACCTCCTAAAGAGCAAAACTAGAAACGAGCCTGTGCAGAAAATCCATGCATATAAAGCGGCTTCTTTCTGCTGATTTATATTCATATCCTGTGAACTCATTTTAAACGATCAGATTGATTATTATATGTCTCCATTCATGTTTGTGATGTGTTCGGTGACACCAGAAATACAGTGAGGGTAGCTTAAAGCAGAGGCATGGTGCATGAGTTAGATTTATAACCTTGGTGTAAATTGCCGGAGGGATGGTGGGATTTCCTGTCCTCTGCTTCTTTACATATTGCCCTCTGGTTATTCATTTTCTTAGGTTTTGCGCATTTATTACATCTTGTTGTACAAACAAACAAGCTGAGGACAGAATATATAGACCCTCTAAATATGCAGAGCACGCACATCCACAAACACAATGGCATTAAGCTCAGATTGTCTGGTTCTACAGAGGATACGTCTCCACAAGGTCATCTTTTGTTAAATGCATTTCATACTCCCACCACTAGGGGTGCAATTTGGCCTTCCAAGGGTCAGCTTAACACAACTTTCACTATAAACATAATAACTCGCCGACTCTTGAAGTTAGCTGGCAGCAATGTAACTTGAGAAATCTGCGTAAAAGCCCAGACTAGATTGCGGGGATTACTAACCCAAGACCTTTCTGGAGTCCCTGTGCTCCCTTGTGACGTAGGTTCCTCTGGATCTCTGCTTTGGACTTACCAGACTCCAGCTTCTACAACTACTACTAATATCTGTCTGACCACTATCATCTCTCTCCAACTCGGTCTCAGCAGATTTGTGTCTAACATGAGTCTGGTCCTGCTGGAGGTTTCTGCCTGTTAAAGGAAGTTTGTCCTTGCCACTGTAACTTGCTAAATGCTGCAAAGTGCTCTGCTCATGGTGGATTAAGATGAGATCAGACTGAGTCCTGTCTGGAAGATGGGACTGGATCTGATCCTGTCTTGATGTTGTGTTGTTGTGAGGTAGTAGCTGCAGTAGTCTGCACGGATTAGCTTTGATTTCAATTCCTTGTACGGATGAAAGTGTAGGGGTCAGACTGGTTGCTGGAGAGGCGCCACTTTGCCTCCTGATGTGCCCTTGAGCAAGGCAGAAAAGTCCCCAACTGCCTGGGGCTCTCTGCCATGTGCAGACTCCTTATTCTGGCATCTCTCCATCGATGCATGTTCATATAAGATCCTGTTTGTGTGTAGCATCCTCAGTTTCCCTGACTGGAATATTTCCTCATGTGGAATCCCAATAATTTTGCATTCTTCGACATCTGAAAGACCAGAAATGCATCAACTGAGAGAACTCATTTAATGTCAGGACAATCACACTGCTTCAGGGCTTTAGAGATGCATTGTCATGCTAATTTCTCCCCTGAGAGAATGGTGTGAATCTTCCAATTTGCAGGATTTGCATCCCTTGGGAGGAATCTTTGTTTGAGTATTTAGATTGGCTTTTTGGGTACTTGCATAGGTGTGAATGATCACACCTTTACAATCATATAAAAAGGAGGAGAGCTGCAAATTATCCAAAGCTGAAATGACAGCTGTTGAATGTTTGAATGTGAAGTTTCCTTCCAAGAAAGATTCAAAATATCTAAAAACTTAGAGGGAACAGGAACAGACTCTTGCTTCTGTTGCAATTTAGGATACCAGATGGTTGTAACAGCACTGCAGAGTAAGTATGCAGTCAAAGTCATCTCTCTCGTCCACTCCATCCCTCCTCTGATTAGAGATCATCTCCCTCTGTTATAAATTATTCCCAGTCTCCCATAAGAGTACATTTATCAGCATCATGTCCAGCGCTGTCTGTCTTCACGAAGCCAAAACCAGAAGCTGTTTGGAAGACCTCCAGAATGAAGGGATGAAACAACAGAAGGGCAAATTTATAAACTGCTGTATGTGAGTGTGAGCCAGCTAAATGGACTCCAATTAAGTTAATGAAATAAATATGAAGCACATATGCACAGAGCTGGCAGTTTGGCTGCTGTATGGAATATAACACAATTACTTAGCAGCACAAATGGTGCACAGAAGGACGATTACACCAGCTGCAGGAAGGCTTCCTGTTGCATTTTGCATTTATGAATGACTTTTTAAATGCCAACCTGTTGTCTAATACTGCTTCATATCCATTATTACCTAGTTTATTTCTAATATCATGCTCAAGGTGGGAGACAGGAAATGGAAAAGACAATGAACAATAAAAATCATGGCGTAAATCCTCAAATTATCAAAAAGAAAAATATTTGATAGAACAATAGCTAATGTTACCAGTTAGCCACTTCAAACACATTATAGCATTAGTTTGATTGCCTGATCAACCAATCAGTCTTTCTTTATAAGGCTCCAAATCACAACACACCTAATCCTCAGACTCTTTCCAAACAGAGCAGGTCTAGACCGTACTCTATGTTCTATTATTAACAAAGACCCAACATCAAGACAGGATCAGATCCAGTCCCATCTTACAGACAGGACTCAGTCTGATCTCATCTCAGCAGAGCACTTTGCAGCATTTAGCAAGTTACAGTGGCAAGGACAAACTTCCTTTAACAGGCAGAAACCTCCAGCAGGACCAGACTCATGTTAGACACACATCTGCTGAGACCGAGTTGGAGAGAGGGATAGAGGGAGATGAAGAGAGAGAGAGATGATAGTGGAGAGATGGATCCAGGGGAACCTACAAGACAAGGGAGCTCAGGGACTCCAGAAAGGTCTATGGTTAGTAACTTTAATGGGACAGAAAGACTTAAAGTGTGATATATCTAGCTATTAGTAATGGTAACTTGAAAATGGTTAAATTTGAACAGCAGCTGTTGTTACTTCACTAGTACTAACTGATGAGTTCTCAAAACAACATGTTTAGATTTTGATGAACAGTCACGAATGCGAACATTAGGGGTGCTGGTGGCCTAGTGGTCTAAGCGCCCCCACATACAGAGGCTACAGTCCTCATCGCAGGGGTCACTGGCTTGACTCCCAGCCGTGACCATTTCCTGCATGTCTTCCCCTGCTCTCTACTCCCCACATTTCCTGTCTCTCTTCATCTGCGCTATCAAATAAAGGCAAAAACCCCCAAAACATAACTTAAAAAAACAAAACAAATGCAAACGTTAGCCTTCAACCAATCTTTGACTTTCATTACCTTTGCCTAGCCAGCATCATTAGCTAAAAATGTTTGCTTTTACTATCCGATCTTGCAAAACTACCAAACAGTAACGTTAGCTTAGAGCAGGTGAATGCTAACATCAGCAGCTGTCGCACAGAAGCAAATAGGCTTTGCTTTAGGCTAGCTCCAACCCAGCTCCTCCTTTTCTGCTATGTCTGATTTTACCAGTGGAATATGTATCATCACTGATGCTCGCTCTGTTCTGTACACCGGGAGTCTTTGCTGATGCTCTCCCTGCCTTGGTTCTTCATGTATGCAAATGAAATAGAGGGAAGGTGTGCGCTCCCTGCCTCAGGCTTTGGCATTCCATGTAGGCACATGGAAGGGCAGGGAGCGCTCAGAGCAGAGCCACACCACCGAATATAATGAAACAAAAGTGCTACCAACCGTGGAATCTGAGGTACTGTTAGCTGTTTATTCAGGTCGGGGTCTTTTCTCACCCTGTAGGGATACTAATCCACATAACCACCTGCTCATTATACATTGTCCCTTACTTATTACCTGGAACACAGCACTCCAACATTACAGCAGCATTTATAACCACCAGAGGAAAACGGCCACTCTGTGATTCTGCCTCTTTTCTTGCACCTTCGAGTGTTTCATTTCCCATGGTGGTCTAATCTCAGCACACACTCTCCTGACATAAAGCACACGAAGCCATAAGGGCTCTGTCTCCTAGACAACACTACACATAATGTCAGTAAACTGTCGAGGACATTGCAGAATTAACGACCCCTGTTTGTGTCTCCAGTTGCATTGAACAGAAATAAACTCCATTTGTGGATCCGCTGAGCAAACAGAGAGACTCAGGAGTACTGAGAGGAAGTCAGAGCCACTTTGAAACGCTTCTTAAATGGCAGTTATCGGGTCACTAATTGGAGAGCTGAAGGGGAGCAGCGTGGGATGATGAAAGGTTATGTTGTGATAATGCTAATGTGAACTTGTAAACACAAGAGTAATCACTGCCCACACTGTCTGCATGCCTGTATTGGTATTTTTTCCTAAACACAAGAATGAAAGGAGCAAGTAAGGACACGAGAAGCTGTGATGTGATGTGGAAATGACTTCCAAAATACAGATTGTGCTTATCAGGGACCAAAAAGTCCAACCTTAGAGCGACAAGTCCCCTGACAAACAAACACAAGTGAGTGAGAGTGTCCTCCACAACCTTATCCTCCCGTTCCATTATCGCTACCGACCCAAAAATGATCTCATTACTTGTGTTACTTTCAGTTCAACCACTAATGCGTGCTTCCCCATCACTCTCTGACCTTACTCTCCTGATTTGTCTGAGACTTTGGCTTGAGTTCACGGAGGTCTAGAGTGGAAACGGCGGAGAGGCTCAACTAAAATGTGACATCCGGTTGGTGATTCTTCCAAGTCTGCTCCTCTCATTGGTTTGTGCCGTCCAATCTGGAATTATGCTCCCAGTTCATGGAGGCTCCAAATCGGTCTGGAGTGGTAGAATGGTCGTATTGACGCCAGACACTTGAGGATTATTGGACAAATAGCTGGTTAAGGCAAGTGTTGAATCAGGCCACGCCCTTCTGATCATTTGGGGTTAGCACATCAGGCTCTAAATCCATCCTTACAGCCAAATGCCACCAGATCCATGTCCGGTCTGTCTCCGATCCGTCACGGCACCGGATCTGATAGGTTTCCATTCTAGTCAATGTGTTAACTTCCACTGGATCCGCTCTGTTGCGTTCCGGCTGCGTCTCTGATCCGGCAGGTCGGAGCCCTCCGGATCAGAGACGCAGGACTTCTATTTTTGCCAGATGCCGAAGCACAACTCATCAATCTCAACAGAGCAGATGGAGCGGGACAGGAAGTCAGGTTTCACCAAAACAAAATGGAAACATCCAGTTAATTTTCAGAATAAAACACTCTGTGTTATCACCAGATCGTATTTCACTTAACTACAACAACAAACCATCATGATGAGCGGAGCCAGGCCTGGAGTCAACAGGTCAGAGGTTTTCAGAGGACCAGAAAGACAACATGGATGAGGAGAGGAGGAGGAGAACCTCGGTCACATGACTCCAGCTGTTTGGCGGTCCTGCTTCGTGTTGCGTTCCGAAAATGCAACCGATGGGTGTTGGCTGACGGGAGAGAACGGAGCCGGACTGCAGCGGATCAGAGACAGACCGGACACAGATCTTGTGATCCCAAATGTCAGAGATTGGGAAACCATTTGGCAGAAACTCTAGAAACTGGCAACTGGAGACACATTATGAGGCCAGACCTTAAAAAAAAGACAACTCGTGAAATTTACACATGCAGGGTTTTGTGTGTATTTTGTGAGTCGAACTGTTTAAGTAAAGGTTGTATCTGAACCTCTAAACTTTGGTTGTGTGTCTTCCTGTTGAGTCGCGAGCAGCAAGAGTCTCTGAATGTCAAATGTCACTGTAAATGTCAGCAGATCTGCCACCGAGACATCCATGTGAAAGTCCTCATATCTCTGACAGAAGGCAGGAAATGTTCATCTTCTTCTTCTAAAGGCTAATTTATACTTCTGCGTCGAATCGACGGCGTAACCTACGCCGTAGGTCCGCGTAGCTCCCGTACCTACGCAGAGGCCTACGCACGTAGCTGACGTGCACCTCCTCCAAAATGTAACTACGCGTAGAGCCGACGCGGACCGCAAGCTCTGTGATTGGTCCGCTCGACGGCTTTGTCTTTCCCGCATTCACAGCACTTCCGGGGTCCCGGACATCGGCCACACATCGGCCGTGTATTTCATCTCCTCCTCTCTATTCTTCATGTAATCATGTCTGTATGATAAACAGCAACATGTATCAGCTGTAGATTAACATAACACGCTCTGAATCTCTGTGGAAAAGTAAACAGAGATCGTAGCGGGACCGGAAGCAGGCGACCGGCTATCAGAGAGACCACACTGCCCTCAGGCGTTTCGGCGGAGAATTGCTGCGTGACACAGACACACCGACGCAGAAGTATGAGGGGCTCATGTCCGCGTCAGCCCCTGCTGCGTAGGGCGACGCAGAAGTATAAATCAGCCTTAACACCTGGAAGTAAACAGTGAGCTAAGACCTGTCTGTCCAGGTTAGGTCAAGTGAAGAGAATAAAAGACTGGCTTTAAGAGTTACACCATCAGCAGGAGATGGATGAACTTCCTTCTTACTGAACTGAAGGCTGTTCATCATCCTCCCTGTTTTTTCATATTGTTATGATGCTTCAGTGAAAGCATGTGGCAGAGGAGCCTTGCGGCGACAGAAATGCTATATGAACATGCTCTGTTACATCAGCTGACATTAAGGGAGTCTGCCAGAGAGAGATGATTTAATCATTAACATTCATGAGCGGCAACATGGGAGGCTTCCAGCACGCTGTGCTGCCGCCTGACACTAAACACAGCCGGTACAACACAGAAATTACAGCCGTAATTGATTACTTGGGAGACGGTGAGAACATCATGAGAGATCTTAATGCATCAGCACAACTTCAGGAAGAGAGCCAGTCCTCGGTTCACGTCAGGAAAACTGATGGTGTAGGAGAATAATAAAAAAAGAGGCTGCACGGTGTCTCTTAAGATGGATAGATTTGGCTTTTGTGTCTGTTTCCAGCGAACAGCAGCCTCCAGAGTTGAGAAATGAAGCCAACATTATATTGCAGTTCCTAAAGTGGCCACTTGAGGCTGGCTGTAAAAGTGAGTCAAAACCCATTCGGCCCCATATTAAAGCGTCCAACTGAACAGCAGAATTAACATGTTGAGAGCATAGACTGTATATAAAATGGACGTCATCTCGCTCGGCTCGAAGTGAGGCCGCCACAAAAACTGCTCCCCCTAGTGGCTGGCTGCAGTATAGGTCAAAAACTCTGTCTCCCCCATTCATTTGAATGGGGCTACAGTCAAACTTTAGAAAATAAATACATGTCGTATGAATGTTTCTCACATCCGTATCCTGTGGTGATATGTAGTTATTATTTGACTGTTTGGTGTTCAAGGCCTCTTTTTTCTTTCACAATTCTTTTTATTGATTTTGATATTACAGTGCATGTAAGCTGGACAGTGTAAAAAAGTAGGTACAGAGAATCTGTGCACAAATGACAGCATTTCAATGCAACATATTACAGCAAATCTTACTGGCCTATTCACGACCATGACCCCAAGCCCCTCCCACCCAAACCTCACATTACTTACATAAGGCAACAAAGACAAAAACAAAAACAAACAAACACAAAAAATGAATAAATAAATAAAAACAAAGAAACAAAAAAAACCCACACAAAACAGACAGACCAAATTAGGGAAGATAAATAAATAAAGGACTAAAAATCGAAAAGCTAGACAAACATTAAGGCATTAGAGATAGATAGAAGGAAGAGGGGGAGAGGAGGGAAGAGAGAGAGAGAGGGGGGGCAACTAAGCTTCATCTGGGTGAACAGTTGTTTTGTCTAAGTATTCGGTGAAGGGCTTCCAGGTCTTGTCAAAAGAATTCCTTGATCCTGCAAGTGAGAATCGGATCTTCTCAAGTTGGATATGACTGAGGATCTCCCTGAGCCAGCTGTTAGGGAAGGAGGTAGCGTGTGCTTCCACCTGAACAGGATGAGGCGTCTAGCTAGTAGAGTTGTAAAGGCTAAGACATGCCGTTGGGCCGCTGAGAGGTTGGGCACTCCAGAAGGTGGGACACCAAATAGGACAGAGGCCTCTTTTTTCTGAACAGTTTCTTCTTCGTTGGTTATTAGAGGTTAAAAAACAGGGTTTTACATCCGGGTTCACTTTGATTGACAGCTGCCATAGAGAGAAACTCCGTAGGACCTCAGGACAGTACGCTGTAGGGTGTAGCTTGTTACCGTGGAAACACACAAATTCCCTACTGCGCAGACTCTGGCTGCAGAAAATGTACAAGATGTCAGCATTCTGGAACAGGATATTTTGGCTTCAAAACCGTACAATGGGAAAAGGCAGAGCGACGCTGTCCATTATATATACAGTCTATGGTTGAGAGCCTTGAGCATATATTAAGGCTCAAAGTGATGCATGTATAATAAGGGGCGTGGCTCACTTTGAGTGATGGATGGAGCCATTAGCTGTCTGCTTGGTTTCACTTCTGTCAACTCAGCCAGTGGACATGGATGTGTTTGTGATGTCAGTGACTTTTGGAGATTTTTTAATGCAAATTTTGCACAAATAGTAAGAATATTGTGTGGTTCATGATGAATAATGAGTGAAAATCTATCCTTCTGTCATGCATTCAGTAAGCACAAGCTAGCAGGTAACATTAGCTTGTTAGCTTGTTTAGTGTTTCTCACGTATGAATGTATTTGTAGGTTCCAGTGCTTAGAAATCAGGATTGTTGTTGGGTTTTCCTTTGCAGGGAAGCTGGCAAACTGTCGTGATTACATCCCGTCACATTCCCCCTCTGCCTGTTGACACTGTGGTAAAAGTGTTAGAATGGAATTGAATGGAACGGATCAAATCAGAATGGAACACAACAGAATAGAATGCTTCTGATTGGTCAAACCCCCACAACAATGGTGACTCATTCATTATTATTTTATTTTTATTTATTTATTTATTTATTTATTTATTTTTATCTACTCAGTTTTATTGACATTTTTAGCCTTAATTTTATTTTCGACTCTTATCCTTACCATTTTAAAATTCATTTATTTGAACTATTTATATTCTTAATATCAATTTGACGCTTTAACTCATTTTAATTACACATATTTTATTGTTGTTGTTGTGCATTAGTCTCTATTTTAAAATCCATTTTTGTTTTTTAATATGTCTTTATGCCATTAATTTATTTTTGCTTCTTGTTTTCAATCGCTGTAAAGCACTTTGGTTTGCATTTGATTTGTATGACAGGTTCTATATAAATAAAGCTTGATTGATTGATCACTTTCAACATCAAAGCATTAAAGCACATTCCCCCTCTGCCTGTTGACACTGTGGTAAAATCACTAGTGTAGTCTCAGGCTGGTCTTGAGAGTCTCTAAGCTGCTGATCTCTACATAGTCACTAATTGCAGTGACTTTATACAAGGGAGGGTTTCTGCTCATTCAGGATGTTGTTTCAGTGGAGTGCTCTTGTTTTTGCTCCAGCCTTTTCTTGCCTTCCGTGTCAACCACCCAGGAGCAACGTTTCAGGCGGTATCAATTTGTTACTAAACACTTTAATGACGCCCCGGCTGCCCCGTTCACACACTCCTAAAAAGACCATTTTGTGCTAATTATCTTCACAACACTCCAAGTCACAGAAGGTGGGATTTGTTGGCGGTGAATGCCATTTGGCTGATTTAAAAGCTGCAGCAACATGACAGGGATAATTTTCTTATGTTTACACACTCCAGAGAGGGCCGCCTGCACACTGAGTATACTTTTTAAAACAAGGAGACACTGAGCGGTTCGAGTGGGAGAGAGGCTTTTAGTCTCCAGCAGCAGTGGAAGTATTGAGTTAGAATGAAGAGCTTCTCTCTTCCTCTGTGTTTAGACTTTTCAAAAGCACACTCAAAGACAGAGGCGTCAGCTTTTATTGGTTTTGGTTTTGAGTTGCAATTACATTTTGAAGAAAGCCTGATCATTATGTGGCTTTCTTCTTCCACTTTTATTTCACTTTTCAAGACACAGCTGTGTTTTCTAACTAATTTGTTCTTGGTGTAAACATGAATAACAGGGGAAAAGATTTCTTCTTCTTCTTCTTCTTCTTCTTCTTACGATAAATAGTGGTTAACAAACGAAGGTCGAGGTGCAGTACTGCCACCAACTGGGACAAAGGGAGTTGATTTTGAAAGGCAGAAAACGGGGGGTGCAATGACCAAAAAGGGCAGCCCTCGATAAGGTTCAGTTTCATTCATTCATTCAGCATTTGAAATATTAGCTGTTGGCTATGAGGCTCAAACCCCTCTCTTTACGTCACACTCGCTCGCATTCAACATTTCCAATATGGCTGCCGCCGCCGATTGACCTCAAAAAATGCGCTTCAGAAACAGACGGGTGATGTCACGGATACTACGTCCATTATTTATACAGTGTATGTGCATGCATGATCGCAAACAGCAACATTTTACACCCTGACTTTACCTGGACTTTATCTTGTCCAGCCTCCTTGTAAAAGGGTTAGAGTAGGATGAAGCCCAATCCTAACTCTTTGCATCTGATGTTGGGATTAACCAATGTGAGGAGGGAGCAGGAAATGTTAATGAAAATTCACCCTGAGGGAGTGAGTGAGGATTATGTCTATGTCATGCAACAGGCGCTTGAACGGTGCAATTTTTGTGCACATAGCAAAACTGCTGCATACTTCATACTTTGCTGCTCATCAGTCTTTTCCACGTATATGTTCATACTTTTAATATATCCATTTACATGTGGCATTGATTTAACTATATTGGAAACAAATCTGGGACTGTAAAAGCACAGATGAAAATGTTGGAAAAACTGAGCTGATTGTGACTTCTGTCCACCGGTCATCAGTCGCCTAAGCTTCTGCCATATCTCTTGTTTACATCCCATGATTACAGTAGTTGCATACAGCCTGAGATCTCGTTTGTGCCCTCTAGAGGTATCCTCCAGTAAGACGTGTAGTGCATCGTCAAGTATGAGTCCAGGTAGTCCTTTCATAAACACAAAGTTTAATTTGACACAGACTCGTACTTTTTATCGGCATGGCAAAGAATGATTTGAAACAACACCTCATCATTTTATTATTTATTTAAGTGATGCTAAAACTTTCCAATTGTATAACTTAAAAGCACATTTTTCATATTAATATAAACTTTACAGAAAGAAATGCACATTATATTGGATATATATCACTTCAATCCTGAGCTTTATTTTGTGATTCATACTAACACCTGAGGGGAGTCTCTCGTCTCCCTCTCTCTCTTTCAAACGCCCCTCTGTGTGGAGCAGCAGCAGCCAGCCTCTGACTCCTGTCTGCTGTTTGCTGCTCAGTAGGCAGTGCTCAGCGGTGTTTTAGAGCTCTGAAAACCTCCGCCTGCTGTGGCTGATAATGGCATTATGTGAGCAGGGAGAATGAACTCAAACAGTACCATTGTGGGACAGACAGCTCAACAATGAACTGGGACTCACTTTAAAGCTACATATACCTGAGGGGGAGCTTCAGGAACAGGTGGTCTTTCTTTTTACCTCCACTGAAATGGGCGAACTCTTACACTTTGCGGACTTGTTTACACATTCTGATGCAGAATGCAGAATATTAATCATACTTTCATAAAGCTTGTATTATAAAACACAGTGCATGATGGTGTTTTCTGTATGTTTGTATGTAGATAAAGTAATCAACAAATTCATCAGTTTCCTGCAAAAGACAGATACATCTATTTTAAAGTTCCTTATTAAAGGCACCCGTGTGATTTGTGGTTAACCAGTTAAAAAGGCATCTCTCATCGCCCTCGTGAAGCCGCTCTGATTTAATCACCGATTTCCTAATGGCTCTGCGGTTTAATTAGACCATTTAAAGGTTAACTGCCAGGTCTGTGCCCACATCCACGACGGTCAGACATCTCTCACCGCTGAGCTCCCTCGTAACCACAAACCATCAGCCGATACAGACGACGTGATAATTCTCCCCTTTCCCGTACATCAATACTGAGAATTACCAGAATACATTCACTCCATGTGGCCGTGCACTGAGACACCTACGGGCTCATTTATCACAGCGGGCAGGTACACCTGTATTTATCCTCCCACTCAGAGGACATGCACTCTATTTAACACAGGGTGCAATTACATTTCTTTAACTTGTGTCTTTGGAGTCAAGCTGTTTATCTTTTCTTATTTAATCACTTTATCAGCATAAAATATTTAAAGCATGCAAATCAATATCAAGCCACAACCTCCAGTGTGGCAAAATATGGCAGTTCCTTGAGGGTCCACTAGAGGCCGGCCGCAAAAGTAAAGAAATCCCAAATAGGTCGCCTGATAAAAAGCCACTCTCATTTCTCTTTTCATACCAAGAGCTAACTTCTAGACGAGAGAAATGAAGCCACTGCGAAAACGCTACAAACTGCAGTTCCCAAAGTGTCCACATGGGGCTGGTTTGAAAGACATGTGAGTGTCATTCAGGTCTTCATCATCTAGGGTCACGTGATCCCCGGTGAGATTGTGGCCTTATTCGTTTGGGATGAGAGTTCAAAGCTGCATTAAACATATTATCATGTGTCTGGGTGTCATTCTTGACTTCACCCACTCCTTCTAGTCACACATTAAATCATTCACAAAGTCTGCCTTCTACCACCCGGCTGTGTCCATCTCTCTCCGATTCAGTTGCCCAGACCCTCATCCACGCTTTCATTACCTCCTGGCTGGATTACTGCAATGGAGTCCTGTACCGGGGTACCCAGCAATGCCCTGGACAGGCTCCAATATGTGCAGAACTCAGCTGCCAGGGTTCTCACGCACACCTATAAGCTTCTCCTCCTCACCTACAAATCCCTGCATGCCCTCGCCCCCCAATACCTGGCTGACCTCCTCCAACAACACACTCCATCCCAGAACCTACTGTCTTCGGACCTGGGTCTCCTCTCCATCCCCCGGACTAAGCTGCGGACCTTTGGAGACAGAGCCTTCAGTGTGGCAGCCCCTACTCTGTGGAACTCTCTCCCTCCCGACATCCACAGCGCCCCGACCTTGGACACTTTTAGGAAGGCAGTCGAAACGCACCTTTTCCTCAAGGCCTTTCCCCGTTAGACAGTGTTATCCCCACCTACCCCTCAGACCCCCTACCTGACTCTGTGAAGCGACCTTGGGTTTCTTGAAAGGCGCTATATAAATACCAGTTATTATTGTTATTATTATTACGTAACCCCCAATTACCCACAGATGACCAAAGAAAATGAACAACCCTCACGAACTAGGTCAACGACTCTGCTAACGACCCCATGTGACCTCCATTAGCACACTGACGACTCTTAGAGGACCCTTCTCTGATCAAGCCCGAATAACTGAGGACCTTCACAGTAATAAATGTTCCTCACAGATAAATATGAAGCCAGCTCTACCTGAGCTTCGTGAGTTGGTCAAACTTCATGGCTCCTTGTTGCATAATAAAGCCCAGTATGAAATCATTCGGTGTCGATCCCCCCCCTCTTCATCTTCGCTGCACACCGGGGTTGTGGACACCCTGGGTGTCTGATCTGGCACTGAGAGCTCCTCACAGGGATGTTCAGAACGATTACCTCTGCCTGGCTGCCACCCAGGACCCCTCAGGTGAAGTCATTATCTCAACCAGAGGCTGCTCGCTACAGTCACAATTAATTCATATTAACACTGGAGCTTTGGCCACCAGGGCCTTCAGGATGCATGGCTTTAATTACGCTCATTACTAAATAAGGGAAGGTCCAAGAGATCGGCTCTTTATGGACTTCTGCTTTTAAAATGCACAAAGTTTTAATAACAGAGATTTAAGGAGTAATCTTTTCTTAAAAGGATATGAGAGAGTCTGCATGTCACAGATTTGCTCTTGTGCATTCTTTCTTATTACACCTAATATCCAGAGCAGCAGTCCTGTAAATCCACATTTCATATGAGCAGCTTAGAGAGGACTATGTTCCCCGGCAACAAACACATATATCTTTTCTCCCCACGGCTCCGGCCCAAACAGCAGACTTTCTTTGACAATCTAGTCGTTCATTTTCTCTTGTTGTATTATTGAATAGCTGCAGAGGGGATGTGGCACTGATGGGCTCCCTTTCCCTCTTCCATCTCGTACCTTTTTGGTGTTATCTAATTCTCTCAGCAGGAAGCCGAGTCTTACACAATGCATCCTACGACGGCTGAGGTATTCAAACAGGTGGTCTGACATTCAAGGTCAGGAGCTGCCTTTCTGATTAGCCTTGAATCAGAGGCACAAAATAAATGCTATTCAAAACAATCTACGAC
This sequence comes from Notolabrus celidotus, assembly GCF_009762535.1. Lineage (NCBI taxonomy): Eukaryota > Metazoa > Chordata > Actinopteri > Labriformes > Labridae > Notolabrus > Notolabrus celidotus. The sequence goes on from NC_048292.1 coordinate 3,698,284, forward strand.
TGAGAAGAAAGAAAGAAAAGAAAGCTGAAGCTCTTCCACTTTTCTAAAGTAGCAGTGTCCAGTGGTTTCAGACGTAATGACCGTTTCTTTGGTGTGAAACCGACACAACGGGAGTCCACTGGCGTGCTAGCAGCTCTGCAGGGCTGCTCGGCTTTTCGATGTAATACCGTGTTTTTAAAATCGTCTGTGAGTCAGAGAGGTTTTTGGGTTACGTTTCCTGGAGGGGGACTTTCAAAGCGTTTGGACACTTGCTGCAAAATTGTGTAATTGCAGGAATTATGTCAAAGTTAGAGTCTCAGTTCGGAGAGATGGAAACTTAGGTGAAAAGTAACTTTTAAATTGTTAGAAAATCTGTCACGATGAGCATATTTTGAAGTTAGGACCAACTTCTACATCCTAAGATTCATTTATACTCTACATCCAACACACATATGGATACAGAAGGAGCCTTTTGTTACTCTTTGTGCATGTTCTCTGGATGCATATGAATACAGATGAAACATTGCAGTACCACCAGGAATCCTGAGGGGGCAGTGCTGAGCAGCATAGCTAACACTTCAAGCCGAACCAGCAAGAAGAAGAACACGAAGAAGAGGATCACTTAGAAAACGTTGGATCGTTTTGAGGAAAGATTGTACAAGTTTGATAAGACCTATGGACATGTATACGATGTTGCATTATCTAGGCCCCGCCCACATATCGTTAAGTATTAAATGGATTCAGAGTTCGCAAATTTCTAGACAGATACATCATCAAAACCTCCTCTACTGTTGCCAAAGTTGTCAGAAACTCTTTGGTGTAACATTTGACTCTGAGTGGCGCCCTCTTGTGGATGCAGTGTTCTACGTACATCCAAATTTAAAGGTTGCATGGAAGTATGTGGATAGTGAAGGTTATATCATCCAAAGGAAGCATAAATGAGAGTGTAGGAGGCATAGGTGTAGATCACTGAACAAAGAGTATCAATTTGCCGTTAGCATGCACATGAAATGTTAGTTGAGACGCCTCCATTAGTTCAGAAAGCTATGAACACAATGTGACGTCAGCTCAGGGTTTCTTCTTTGGAGCTTAAACAACTGTTGAGAATCGATCCCTGTTGTTGTGGCATTCTGACCAATCAGAATCATAAAGTCGGCGATAATCACCCGAATACTTTGGGTGTTAATCCCTGAATAGCTACATGTGTCTGAGTACCTAATAGTGGTATAAATATCCAAACATAAAAGAGTTATTTCAATTCTAATGTCATGGACGTTTAAAGAAACTTGTTGTAGATGCTCTCAGTCCAAAGACTCTTGGTTAAATAGTCAACTGCCCACTGTTCAGTTGCAGACTGCAGGTTTAAGGGACATTAGGGAGGCTGCTTGTAAATTAAAAATCCATTTTCTCAAATTATAAAGAGTTCTAACATAACTTTTGTTCCCAAAGAACCCTTGCAAACAACATAAAGGTTATATCAGAGCAATATAAAGACCTGCTAAATATTTTAACAGCCTGTTTCCTTCCTGAGGAACCACAGCTCACTTTAAAAAACACTTCCTTAGGGATACAAAATACAGAATAAAACACATCATTATTAAAAGAATATTATAAAAACACAGGCCTGGATGGATGTGCATACTTTAAGTGAAATAGAGTTTCAGTAAGATGCGCTGATTGGGCTTTTATTTTGAAAGGACAGATTGAGAGAGAGAGAAGATATGTGGGGAGAGAGCACCAAATTATATCCAGCTAAGAGATCGATCCTAGTCTAGTGTAATGAGGACTACAGCCTCTGTACATGCTTTTATTTTGAAAGGACAGATTGAGAGAGAGAAACAGGATATGTGGAGAGACAGCACTAAATTATATCTGGGCATGGGATTGATCCTATGTCCAGTGTAATGAGGACTACAGTCTCTGTACATGCTTTTATTTTGAAAGAAGATTGAGAGAGAGAAACAGGATATGTGGAGAGAGAGCACCAAATTATATCCAGGTAAGGGATCGATCCTATGTCCAATGTAATGAGGACTACAGCCTCTGTACATGAGGACTGCAGCCTCTGTACATGCTTTTATTTTGAAAGGACAGATTGAGAGAGAGACAGGATATGTGGTGAGAGAGCACCAAATTATATCCAGCTAAGGGATCGATCCTATGTCCAGTGTAATGAGGACTGCAGCTTCTGTAAATGAGGACTGCAGCCTCTGTACATGCTTTTATTTTGAAAGGACAGATTGGGAGAGAGACAGGATATGTGGAGAGAGAGCACCAAATTATATCCAGGTAAGGGATCGATCCTATGTCCAGTGTAATGAGGACTACAGCCTCTGTACATGAGGACTGCAGCCTCTGTACATGCTTTTATTTTGAAAGGACAAGTTGAGAGAGAGACAGGATATGTGGTGAGAGAGCACCAAATTATATCCAGCTAAGGGATCGATCCTATGTCCAGTGTAATGAGGACTGCAGCTTCTGTACATGGGGCGCCTGCTCTGACCACTGAGCTAATTCAGCGCCCCGTGGTTTCACTCTGAATCATCTTTCTTCTGTTTTTCACTTTCATCCAATTATTTCTTTTTCTGATCTCTCATTTGAAAAGCCAATGTAACCTTCGGACGCTGTAATCATGATAATCAACGAGCCTCAGCAGTCATATCTCTCTGATTAAAGCATAGTGAGGCTCAGCTGAAACCTGATTATCAAAATAAGAGCGGCGTGTTCACTGCAGCCGAAAGAACATTCAAATGTAACGCATTCAAGCTAAATTCTGCACAACATCAAATTATGCAGAATAAAACTTTGCCCAGCGAGAGACGATATTAATCCATGCAACACCGAGACACAAGTGTGCGCTCTGCATCTAATGTATTCTCGTTTCAGATGAACGAATCAATAACTGTGTGACGGTTTCTCTCCTGCCAGGAGATGGGACTGAAACATGTCTCTATATAATTCATGACATTTGATTTTTATTCCCTTTCTGCTCCGCTGTGATGATTCAATTTTCACATCGCCTCCTAGCCTCTCACCCTTGGCTGTTTGCAAATATTGCCCCTGAGAAAACATTTGAATGTTATGTAACATGAATGATTAATTTAAAGCGAGCAGGAACAGGTGCATGAGCAGGAAACGCAGGTTTCTTCTTTTATAGTTGTTGCAGAAGGGAGCTTTTATTCCCCTGTTTTCATGAAACCATTAAATCTGATCACCTCCCCCCCCCCCCCCCAGTCCAGAGATTACTCCCCGAGCAGGCATCCGCAATTCACCCTGTTTGATTGAGCTGTTGCCATGGTGGCCGGCCTATTGGATGGATACCTGGCTAGACCTGGAGAGACTCTCCCCACTTCTCACGGAGCTATAATTGAACACAATTTAGAGCAAACTGCAGCGTTAATCTCTATCGGCACAGGTTGTGGATATTCCAGTGAGGTGGCGTGTGCGTGTCAGAGAACTCCACAAACATTCAGTGCGATCCTCCGCTTAGGTAAACGACGTGACAAGTCAGTAGAGGGGAGCTGATGTTTGTTTGTATGTGGTGCACATGGATGTCTGAAATGTTGCTGATTGGTTGAACATCAGCGCTCAGTTATGTCATGAGTCACTCAAGTTTTTCAGTCCATGTCACTTTGCCAGGAGCGTGCATGAAGCTGTGTGAGTTTATTCCCCCACTAATAATATCTCCTTTAACTTCTTATATTCAGGCAGGAAACAAAGGAGAGTTTATTTTATCAGCTGAATTTATGGTGATAAATGTGGATGACCTTTTCTTCCATGACAGAGACGAGACGATGAGAAGCTAAAAATACATCACTGGTAATAAAAAGTCAAACAAGGTGGTACCTCATTGAGCTTGAGAGGATGTGCAAAGAAGAAGGGGAGAAACTCTCGAAATCTATGGAAGCATATAGGTATCCAAATTTAAATGAAAAAGCTAATTTGATAATTAAATTGCATTGACAGAAATGCTTTTTAATTTTCTGAATATGTGCGCATTATTTGACTCATTGATAAAATTAATATTCAATAATCCTATTTGCATTTTAATTTTCATCTTCAACAATGCTAATTATGTTACACAATTAAAATGAAAAAGAAAACGACATTTGCTTTTTAATTCTCAAAAAATGCCCCGCTAAATTAGTATAATAATTCAAATTAAAAAGAAAACTTGAAAATTAAAATGCACTCACAGAAATACTTTTTAATTTTCAGAATGAATGCGCATTTTTTTTACTCAAAAATAAAATGAAAAAGCAATCCTTCCTCTTTCATTTTAAAGGTGACATATCACGCTTTTTTCATCAATATATATTGGTCTAAGAGGTCCCCAAAACATGTCTTTAAAGTTTATGCTCAAAAAAACACTTTGAAATCAGATTTTGGTCTGCCTGAAAAGCCCTCTTCTTCAGTCCTCCTCAGAACACTCTGTTTTCCCTCTGACCACGCCCCCTCAGGAAGTGGGTGTGGCCTCGGCTCTCCAGCACGTTGATCTAATGTTTACATGTTGGCTGAATATACACGGCTGCTCACAGACCCGCGTTACTTCAACCCTCTGAATCTGATCCTGAATCTGATCCTGACGGAGAGGCGCCTGCAGCAGGACCTTTCTGAACCATTGGTCACAGATTTAGTGTTTCTTGTTGTTTTATTTGTCAGTATGTCGACGTGTGTCTTGGTACACAGCTACGAACATGTAGCTATGTGGCTATGCTAACTAGCGCTAGCACTTATCCATGATAAATAAAAATCATCCACTAGATCTTCAAATCTGCAGACGTGGGGAGTAAAACCGACCTTTGTGTTTATTAAGACAGCCTACAACTAGCATGCCTCCCTCCTAAGCTCCTTGTTAGCACACATTTGTGCAGGTAATGAAAAACGGAGGAGGGGTTGAGTTGTATTTTATACAGTCTATGGGCTGAACAAGCTCCGAGCTCTGACTCCGTGACAGACCGGATATTGTTGTTACGTAACAAAAACACGGAAGTCTGAAACGGCTCGTTTCACACACATTTACAGAAAGGTGGAGAAATCAAAACAGGGGCAGAATGGATTTTTTTCATTCTCGGGGGGTTTGTAGACATGCCAGGGAAACATATTTCAGGTAGAGAACCATTAAAAATTCAATTTTGCATGATATGTCACCTTTAACTTTCATGTTCAAGCTTGCACATTTTGTAACACAGTTGCAATGAAAATGGAAAGGACATTGCTTTTTCGTTTTCAAATCTGCCCCACTAAATGTGTAACAAAATTCAAACCAAAAAAAAGTGACGTCAGACTTCACCTCGCAGACCGTTTCTACCTATGCATGTGCATCCAGTACAGGGAGCTGGTGGTGTGCTCTTTAACACTGGTGCGATCTGTCAGCTAAAGAGGTTCACAGAAGAGGAGTCATGCTCCATGCTCTGCATGGTCCATTCCTCAGATCACTGAACCTTCAGTGAGGGGTTGAAACCCAGGTGTGCTAAGCTTGTAGCACCATACCTGACTGGAGGCTATAACCCCTTCCAATGGTGCTTCAACAGAGTATTGATTACAGGGTGTGAATACTTATGTACATTCAATATTTGAGTGTTTTATTTTTAATTAACTTGCAAACATTTCTACAAAACATTTTTCACTTTGTCATTATGGGGTATTGTGTGTAGAATGTTGAGGGAAAAAATGAATTTAATCCATTTTGGAATAAGGCTGTAACATAACAAAATGTAGAAAAAGTGAAGGGGTATGAATACTTTCTGGACTCACTGTAGGTATCATGATGCAGAGGCCACTATATGATATGTTTCACGATGTAGAGGCCACAGTATGATACAACACAGTAGGTGTTATGAATCACACTGATTTTGGACAATGACCATATCCTTCACAGTATCTATGAACACAGCTTTTCTAATATTGTGAATAACACTAAAGAGTTTTAAGGTCCTACAGCTTAAAACTCTTCAGATCCAGACCCTTAGAGACTCTTTATTATCTCTAGTTTTGTACAACTGCATAACTGATTCTGTTTCATGTGCATTGATTCATGTTTGACAAAGAGTACATGACGATATAATGCTATATTGATTTTTTTCTACAACAGCGCTTGTGACTGAACTCATCTCAGAGTTGAAAACAAACACACATTGAACTTCTTAGATAATCCATAAGAGAGGGAGAGAAGAAGAAAGAGTGATGACAATAACATGTTAATGTTCGATGAGACCGTCTTATTCTGGAAACCAGCCAATGAGGCGGGAGCATGAAATCTCAGGAAAAGTCGAAGTACTTTGACAAGTACGTTTGACTGAAATCAACAGGCAGACTCAACAACAAGGCGAGCTGCAGAGCTGAAGCTACTCGCTCTTCATTGTCCATCCACACTGATTGAACACCGACCTATTCAGAAACCCTCGCCCACTCGTGAAACTCAGCCATGAATGAAGCGTCCTCTGAAGGACTCTCCTTTATCCTCAGCATCAAAGTTTTCCCTCTTTCAGCAGGGTTATGAAAAGAGGTTTCAGGCACAACATCAGCTGGGTGGTTATTAAAAAATGCTGGGCTGAGATGCTCCACTGAGGTTATATAAGAGAGGAGAGGTGCCGGGTTATATAACGGCTGCAAAGAGCAGCAACCTGCTGTGATGGACACACATAATGCACGAAATCATGTTTACCCCAGAAAACATGGAGACTCACTCAGGAGTGACAAACAGAGGAGGGGCTGATTGATGGAAGCTCTAATTTCTGTTTCCACCTCTGCTGTGAGAAGTCTTGAGAGTGGCAGTACAAAACTTTTTCAATGATTAACTGAACGTTTCTTTTATCACCATCAAGTGGATTAATGCTGTGTTGGAACTATGACTTCACTAAAGTCAAAAAGTCAAAAATAAACAACATATTTTCAATTTTTTTTTAAATTGATGTATAATTGGTTTTATTATTACATTTTCATCTTTTGTAACAATCATACATTTATAGAATTTTATATTTGCATTAAACAGAAAAAAGCAGATCTGCTTCAACAAACAAAAATGAATAAATAATTAAATAATTAAATAAATAAAAGGAAAAGAAAAAGGTCAAATAAATGATAACCTTTTCACTTATCAATATCACTGCAACTACAGTATATAATGATAATACAAAAATAATAAAAAACACAAATAAATATACATATTTTATTATTTATCTGCAACAGGTTTTTTATGGGTTACAATGTATTACTTTTTTCATTTTCTTGTAACATCATACATTTGCAGAAATTTATACTTGAATAACACAGAAAAATGTTGTATTTGCTTCAGTAAACAAAAGGAAAAGAGGGAAAGAGAAATGAATGAATAAATAATTAAATAATTAATGGAAGAGAAAAAGGTCAAATGAAAACAACCTTTTCACTTATCTATGTCACTGCAACAATATAATGATTAGAGAAATAATTTAAAAAACACGAATATAAATATTTGGTCATGTATCCTCAACTGGTTTTTATATTTTACATTTCATTACTTTTTTCTTCTTCTTGTAACAATCATACATTTTCATAATTTTATAAATGCATAAAACAGAAAAATGTATATCTGCTTCAATAAACAAAAAGAAAAGATGGAAAGAAAAATAAATAAATAAATAAAAGGATCAAATAAAAACATAACCTTACCACTTATCTATGTCACTGCAACAAAATAATGATAATTAGAAAGAATTAATTAAAAAAACATAAATAAATATATATTTTTTATTATTTATCCTCAACAGGTTTGGACGTTATTCAATTTTCCTACAATTAAGTAAAAAAAAAAAAAAGCAGGAAATATGCCCAAATTAATTATTGTGCTTGTAGTAATAGTGTCCAAGCTAATTTAATTGGTACATTGCTGCAGGCAGCAGAGAAATTAACAACCTGAAAAGCTCTGAGGTGTGTCAGTATTAAACTGTAATAAGCTCCAAGTTCTATGTGTGCATGCCCGTTAGCTTTAGTTTCTGAGAACATCTATGAAATACCTGATATTTAATTGATTGCACTTTAGGGGATATTATTTTTCTCCTCACAGAAAGATGTCCTCTTTGGCTGTTAATATTTCATCTACTTTCCAAAACTACAGGTAGAGTTTTAGAACTGTCTGCTTTCTTAGCGCTATTTGGTGTGGCAACACAACACCTAATTTTGAACAAAGACACACAGAGTTTTCTTTCTTTTGCCACACTTGTAGCAAGAAGACAAATTTTGATTAGATGGAAAGACTGTAACCCTCCAACATTTAAACAGTGGATTAGAGACATGTTACATTTTGTAAAGCTGGAGAAGATAAGGTATACTGTCAGGGGATCAGCTAACAAGTTTTTACTGATATGGCAGCCCTTTCTGAGTCGTGTTGATGTATTAGGCTCTGATAATTTTGTGGATGAGTAACCTTTCATGTCAATGTAAGCAATAAGAGGCATATGAAAATGGAAGGACCCTTGAGACGCCCCTTTGGCTCATGCGGCTTCTCCCCTCTTTTGTGTGTTTCAGTGCTTGTGTATGCCCTAGATAATAGTGTACTGTTTTAACCCATAACATTTCACTTTCTTAACTTTGGTATTTATTTCAATTTATGTATTGTATTTCATATTATTTATTTTATTATTATTGTTTATTCATTTGTTTTTATTTCATTCCATTGTAATATTTTGATATTAAGTTGTATTCCCTCTTAATGTTACCATGGGTGGGGGTGGTGGGGGATTCTATTAATCAGTATATGTCATCACTGTACATTATTATTATTGTATTGAAAAATTCATGAATAAACTTTGTTTAAAAAAAAAAGAAAGATGTCCTCAAACCTGTTGTTTTCATGCTGCCTGCACTACATGTCATAAATAACCTTAACATTGCAATCTAAACTTATGTCATGCCATCATCCAACATCTGAGATGTCTTTTTCGATCCTCATCTGTAGGCGATGGAAACTTTACCGTTTACAAAAGCAACAATCCTTTTTGTCTTACATACATGTTTTACACTGTTCAAACAGTAGTTTAAGCTTCATCTGGTTATCAGTACAACTATTAATGTTGCAACAGGTACCAGAACCAAGTGAGGACATTTCAGAAAACATGACAACAAATGTACTTCTAACACAATGGCTCTTCTTTGTTTTTTCCTGCTATATCACCCCAAGCGCCACCCATTGTCACTCCAATGGATATGATGGATGGTGGGAGCATGGCGGAGGGTGTCTTTATAAAGCACCAAATCACAACAAACTTTATCCTCAGACTCTTTCCAAACAGAGCAGGTCTAGACCGTACTCAATGTTCTATTATTAACAAAGACCCAACATCAAGACCGGATAAGATCAAGTCCCATCTTACAGACAGGACTCAGTCTGATCTCATCTTAATCCACCATGAGCAGAGCACTTTGCAGCATTTAGCAAGTTACAGTGGCAAGGACAAACTTCCTTTAACAGGCAGAAACCTCCAGCAGGACCAGACTCATGCTGAGACCGTGTTGGGGAGCTAACTGTTAAGCCTCTTTGAAGTATCGTGGGTCTAACTTAACGAAACATCAGTTAAGGGAGGGGTTGTGCTTCTGCTGCCTGCCCATCTTTGTGAGTAGATATCTTTGCATCCGAACTCCAAGGATCACTACTCATACAGTACAGTTCAACCTCTACTTTAATCACTTTAACACAGTAGAACAGTCTGCAGCAATCCTTTTATTTTGCAAACAATCTCAGCAACCTTCAGAAATGAGCTTTGGCAGAATCTCTGTAATCTATCCGGCTTAACTTCTCTTGTCTGTAATAAAAAAGTTTGACAAAAACTCTCTTTAGAAACTTCAGAGAGAAGATCAGCGTGACTCAATAACAGAAAGGAGGAAATGATGACTGCTCTCTTAATGTTAGAAAATACTCACAGTATAAAATGCACTCAAGAGCAACAACATGGAAATACAATAAGAGCAGTTTACAAGTCCACATAAAACACATTTGTTCCAATGATTTCAAAAGTTAGTTGAACATTTGTGTCACCTAATATCTGCTGAGTTAGGAACATTTTGTCTACTCTAATATATCTTAAAGGGGAATGGATGGGGGGGAAATTAGTGGTCTTGAGCATACACACCTTCAACATCTGACTTACACTTACCTGAATATTTTACTTGTCCAACAAATTTACCATCCGGTCTGACTGCAGTGAATGAAAATCTACTTTTTTAAACTCACCCAACAAACCAGCCTTCTACCTGCAGTTTTTTGGTGCTTTTACATCATGCTTAAACTGCCTTGCCTCTCAAAGACACCTGAAAAACCACGATAGCTTCCTCTCAGGTGTATGTAAACTTCAGCTGTTATTGTTAATTCTTGGCGGAGACAGTTTCAGGATTAAACGATAAGAAAGCCGATTCAAGTGCTGAATCCCAGACTCCATTTTCACAGGACTTGTTGATTCTCTGTTTCCTCTCTCACACAAACACTCTGTGGAAGGACACACTTCATAAAAACCAGCCTCCAGCCTTGCCTCTGGCTAGAACCCCCTTGCAGGCAGGCGATGATCTTATCTTGCCGGCTCACCCATGAGCCTGAGAGATAGCGTGCCTTTAGGGAGAAGCAGCTCATCAGCACATCACCTGGGACAAAAGGCCAATGCAGGAGGAAAGGACAACACTGTTGTGTAACCACAGCTAACAGAGATGCTGCTCTATCTACCTTTTATCAGGTTTGGTTATCAGACTTGGGGAAATGGTTTGGGCGAATGGATTACGAATGGATGTAAAGGCCAGAGATCTTGGTTGTCAGGCTCCTCTTTCTTCCAGGTACAGGTTTCTCTGAATTCAGGCTTGGCTAGAGAGACACATGTCACAAGGACAGTGAGAAAAAGCAGCCTTGTTATAAACACCAAGAGCTGGGTGAAGGTTTCATAACTATTCACATTTTCCTGCTGGTATGAAAGGACTCTTAAAAGGCCAACACTAATTTACAGACAGTGTATGTCGGTATAGATGTTAGCAATGAAAACCTGGACTCAAATACAATGGAGTCATCCATTATCGGACTTATAAGCAAATCCATTGTGTCAAATCCATCAGATTTCTCCAGCGTCACATGTTTTGTTATTGATGCCCGCTCCCTGCCCTTCCACATACGCACATGGAAGGGCAGGGAGCTCTCAGAACAGAGCGCCAGATATACATTATTGCAAATAATGAACTGTCTTTGAGGAGTGATGCTGACTGAGCTGGCTGTAGTTCCTTTAATAGGACACATAAAGACCAACACATTAAGTCGATGTTGCTGGCTGTAGGTTTCAGCTCAGCCCACACACCTTCAGCTGTAATCAGCAAGGCTTTCATTATTTTTCTTAACACACCTCTACCTGCTCATTAACCTGAGCAGTGTTTTCTTTGACCCCAGACCTGAGTCAAACATCAAGCTGTAGGAAAAATCCCCTCTCTGGAATCAAATGCATCTACCTCAGTTGTAAAGTGTTGGTGGGTGAAGAGAGGCTTCATTTCATCCTGTGCTTTCTTGAAACTGAATCAGCAGCTGAAATCCCCTCACGCTGAAGTGGATGAATCATGGTTAGAGAGTTTATTGGCAGCTGGGTTGATTATGAGTATTACTGAATTTCTCTTGTTTTGAAATTCAGTGAGATCAAACTCCAAACTACATGACCACGAAGGTTATTTGTCTCTGGCCTGTGAGTCGCAGAAATCATGTCCAACCAAACACCTCCGACTAAATCTATGAAGTACCAGTGACATCACATACTTGAGGGTTATATACACAGCTTTAGTCGATGTTGTGTCCTGAAGCGCTGTTTTGAAGCCAATTGTCGGCGGGTGCCATATTGGAAATGCTGAACACAACCTAACGCCTGTCGAGCTAGTGTGAGGTAAAGAGGCGGGCCTTTAGCCTCCTCACTAACAGCTACAGGGTGCCCACCTGTCAATCAAGTCAGCCATGCCCTTATTTGGGCAAAACTTGTACATTTAATATCTTTGAAAATACTGAGTTATAAAATAATTCATCCCTCGTTCAGTGTTTGCAGATAGAGAAACTAGCTTCTCAGATCAAAGCTGTTTTTTATTCCAGGCTGTAAACATGTTAATTTCTTCTGTAAAGATCGTCTTCTTTGAATGGGTGTGTATGTGGTTTCCAGTGTTTCTGCAGCCAGCCTCTAGTGGACGCCCAAGGAACTGCAGTTTATAACACTTCTGCATGGGCTTCATATTTTGAGACCGGATATCGCTGTTTGGACATTACATATATATAATGTTGCTATTAAAGACAGCTTGACTACGAATTTGTGTCATGATGTGTGAAATAACCACCTAACGCAGGGGTGTCCAAACTTTTTTCAAAGAGGTCCACATTTGATGTTGTCAGAATACCTCAGGGCCAGTGGATCCTACTGAGACTGAGTAATCATAAAAGTTATATATGAAATCTCTATTTGATAACAATTATATTAAACATTTTCTCAATAAAACAGTAACTAGGTAGTCCTCAGGTCTCTTCAAGCCACGTAAACTTCATCTTCTTCTGGAGGAAAATGTTTTTCAGGTCGGGCAATGTGGGAAAAATATTGTATCATTATTTTTCCATGGCAGGATCACAATCTGGATTTCATCACACTTCTTTTTCATGTTGTTTTTTAGACTTTTCTGACCAGCAGACAACAATTTAAGAACTAAATAATTATTTTCCTGAGTTCTGAACAATTTTTATGCACCAAATTTGGCCTTTTCTGCACAATTTCATAATTTTGATCTTGTCTCGTGTCCTCTTTTGTGTCTTCTAAACTTTAAGAGTTCATCAAGAACATTTTCACATCATGATGAAAACATTAGTTTGAAAACCTCTCAGCTTTAAGAGTTCTTGTGTTTCTTCTTTATTGCCGTCTTGCAGAATTCCCAGTGCTTTGGCTTTAGACAGGTAGTCCATATGAAGCTTTTTGAGACGTTTCTTGATTGACTTTAGTTTTGTTTGTGCGCTTGAAAGAAACTGCAAATGAACAGATGATTCAGAAGGTGATTAATATCTGTGCTATAAATAACACAATTTAAGATGGAAGCTTGGGGCCATAAATAAATGGACCTTGGGCCGCGATTGGCCCCCGGGCCGTACTTTGGACACCCCTGACCTAACGGAAGCCTCAGGAGTCAGCAGTCGAGTGCAACAAACCAGCTAAAGTAGCGGCAAATGAGTGCCTCATGACAAGACGGGCAACAGATGGCAGGAACAAACACTGTGGCCAATTACATCGCAAAGGATGCAAAAACAAGCAGTGGAGAGAGACCGTTTTTGACAACTTTAGACCCAAGATTCATCTTAGCCAGCTGTAAATGTTTTAATTATACAGCTTTAACTAATGCCGGACTTCCATCAGATTCATGTCCAGTCTCCACTCAACTGCAGTTCGGCTGCATGCTTTCTTGTCCGTATACATCCGCATGCTGTGTTTTCAGAACTGAACATGTAGCAGGAGTGCAAGAGAGCGGAGCCAGTGGAAGTAAGAACATTGACTAGAATTGAAACCTATCAGCTCCAGTGCCGTGACGGACCTGAGACAGATCTTTGTTTCTTTTTTTACACATTTTTTAAGGGATGCTAAACATTGTCAATTATCGTTATCTGCAAAATCCCCCAACATATGAAGGTTTTATTTGTAGTCAATATCGCACTCCCCTACATGTTGCACAATTGTGGTAACATACTCACTATTATTGTTGGTATGTTGCTGCTATTGCTTCCCCTAATGTTCTTGCATGCATTTTTTTCTTCTCTCTCTTTTTTTAAAGTTATAATTTTGGGCATTTTCACCTTTAATGGACAGGACAGCTGAAGAGAGACAGGAAATGTGGGGAGTAGAAAGTGGGGAAGGACATGCAGCAAATGGTCGAGGCTGGAATCGAACCAGCCTCTGCAACGAGGTCTATGACCTCTGTATAGTGCTGGGCCAACGGCACCCCGATATTTTTTCCTTCTCTTATTCACTTCTTGTGTTTCTTATTTGTTATTTTATACGGGACCTGAGTTCAAAATTTGGTTCCACCTGGTGTAATAGCTTGTGTTGGCATGACAATATGCAACCTTGAATTCTTAAATCATGTCAGTGTGTGTTTTTCTGCATAAATGTGTGACGTGAATGGTTTTGAGTTCCTGCAGAGAGGTGAAGTAAATGTTTGCATGAGTGCCAGACTTTTAAATCACTCCTCTGAATCCTCTCAGCCAAACCCACTTTATCACTCTTTTTCTGCATCGCTTGACTTTAAGCCTTTTGTCACATTCTAATCAATAACTCCAGCAGAGGTTCCTCACTGCTGTCAAAATATGTGTAGTGCTGCTCACACAACATTTGTGGCCTTCTTTTACTCAGTAAGTCAGTAAAACTCCTCAGTATGCGCTCTGGAGTCGTAGTGTTTAATAAAAAAAGAAAAGTGAAGCTGAAGGTTTGTGTGGAATTTAAACTTAAGTACTCCTCCTCTTCCTCTTCCTCTTCCTCTTCCTCCTCCTACAGACTGTGTTGTCTGTCTGGGTCTGAATACAGCCGTCACTCCCGCCGCTCTGACTGAAGGCTATCTTTGAACACCCCTCAATTCAGCAAAGTGCTGCAGACTCAAACTGTCTGCAGCCTCTCTGTGTGGCATTAACGAAACGATGGATTCAAAATGGCTTTTCAGTCTACTCTCCCACCGTCAGCGGGTCGTGCGTGCTGCTTCACACACCGTGCACACACAGCATGTCATAAAAAAGGATGAAATGGCACTTGCGGGGAGGAAGTACCATTTGAATCTGTGAAGGCATGTGTGAGAGATCATGTCTGAGTGTCAGGCAGGTATAGAGAGCTATCCATTAAATATCTCATTAGATATTTTAATATGGCACCCGGCAGGGATCAGCAGAGGATCAGGACATTTACTCTCCTCATTAACCATCCTCAATGACAGAGTCTTTGTGTCCAGGCCTCCAGCTGGACCGACTGCACAGAAAGTTATCTTATAGCACATCCTATAGATGAGGCTTTGGGTTGTTTCTAATCAGACTTACAGTCAGACATCTGGAAGAAGAAACTCCATCATGCTCAAATGTTTCCCAGCTTGAAGCATCTTCTTTAATCGACCCTGATTCATTTAAAGAAGTCACTCAGGTGGATTATTACAGACGTGTATGTGACGTCTCCTCCTTTCAGTCTTCCTCTTCTTCATGTCTTTGCTCTTTTTTGATCCAGCTGAATGTGACTCCGGCTGAGACTCGCCGCTCAGGCAAGGTTAATGAAAAATCACGCCGTCTGTGAATCTCAAGGTCAGGACGAGCTTTGCTTTTGAATCTGCATGTTTGCTCCGTCTCTGAGTGCTCTCTTTCTTCTTTTCTTGCCTCATAAATGTTGATTTTTCACTAACATGCTTGAATACCCTTCTCTGAATAAATGTCACGTTTCAGCGTGATCGTTTTGTTTTTGTCAGCCTTGTATTAACTTGTAGAAATCAATATGTCTGGTGATTCAAACTCTTACAGCTTAATGATATGTTTTGCATGTGTTGCATATGCTTAACAGCTATCGTCCTGCCAGTTAGCACGATTCAGCTCCAGAGTTATTGCTTTGTTTTCCCTTCAACAGCTGTCTGGTGGCGTTTGAAAGTGTTTCTGTAAAAGGTAACTTTCTCAGTAGCCAAAGCCAATCACACACAACATCTTAGATCTCAGCTCTCTGTCACATTTTGTTACCTGCCGTAGTTTTGTCGTGCTCTCTCTCTGTCCTCTGTCCTCTGTGCTCTCAGGTGCTGCTTCCTCACTGTACGCTTACCTTACCTGTGTCTGATTAAGCATCAGGAGTCAGAGTGTAATAGCAGGAGAGAGGAGGCAGCCAGGGCCAGTTGGTGTTTCTTTGAGGCCTCAGAATCAGTGGTTGCTAATAGTTGTAACTTCAGTTCATATAGTTTGGATTTGTTTCAGGTAGCTTGGCTTCTTTTTGTTTGTGCTTTTTTGGTAGAAGCTAATTTTGAGTTGATAGTTCTTTCATTTTCATAAATACATCCTTTAAAAAAAAGCTTACTTTTAGCTCTGGGTGTTAGTTTTTAAACACAGGGAAATTCTTTTTCATTGTTATGCCTCTCCACATTGGTTCAGAAAAACTAGCTCATCATTGATGAATCATTCTTTGATAAACTCAGTGCACATGTGTGCCTGAGCTGACTCTGCAGCACAGAAGCAATAAATGAAACTGTGCTGTAACAGTGACGTCTGTCATGTGTTTTTGTGTTAGTAGCGTGGTTCCAGTGTGTGCACCATCTTCTTCAGACTCTGTTATCTTCCATGCACATACAGAGAGCTTGATGCAGTTTGCAGACAGACGAGTTGTGAAGCTGTGTTTTTTCCCAATCTGCAGGTCTAGCTTTTGCCACAGGATGTCAAACCTTGGTGTGGTGTCGGCTCAGGTGGTTGTATATTAGTTGCATTATTGCAGTTTTTTAATACGGCCTCTCAGAGCTTTCACCCAACACGACTTCTATTGACCTCTATCGACTTCTAGTGCCTTCTATCAACTTCTATTGACTTCTATTGACCTCTATCAACTTATATCGACTTCTATTGACCTCTATTGACTTCTAGAGACTTCTATCAACTTCTATTGACTTCTATTGACCTCTATTGACCTCTATCAACTTCTATCGACTTCTAATGACCTCTATTGACCTCTATCGACTTCTAGTAACTTCTATCAACTTCTATTGACTTCTATTGACCTCTATCAACTTCTATCAACTTCTATTGACCTCTATTGACCTCTATCAACTTCTACCGACTTCTAGTGACCTCTATTGACCTCTATCGACTTCTAGTGACTTCTATCAACTTCTATTGACTTCTATTGACCTCTATCAACTTCCATCAACTTTTATTGACCTCTATTGACTTCTATTGACCTCTATCAACTTCTATTGACTTCTGTTGACCTCTATCAACTTCTATTGACTTCTATTGACCTCTATTGACCTCTATCGACTTCTAGTGACTTCTATCAACTTCTATTGACTTCTATTGACCTCTATTGACGTCTATCGACTTCTAGTGACTTCTGTCGACTTCTATTGACCTCTATTGACCTCTATCGGCTTCTAGTGACTTCTATCGACTTCTATTGACCTCTATGGACTTCTATGGACCTATATCGACTTCTAGTGACTTCTATCGACTTCTATTGACCTCTATTGACCTCTAGTGACTTCTATCGACTTCTATGGACCTCTATCGACTTCTATTGACCTCTATCGACTTCTATGGACCTCTATCGACTTCTAGTGACTTCTAGTGACTTCTATCGACTTCTATCGATTTCTATCGATTTCTATCGATTTCTATCGATTTCTATCGACTTCCATCTACTTCATATGTTCCTGTTTGTAAGGGTTGTAACCCGAAATCCAAAATGTGTCCAAACATCAACTTTTAGACACTTTTCTAGACGCTAATTTTATGTTATTACCCACTGCTGTCGCTGTTTTGGCGACTGAACAACAGCTGTTTAGTCAAGACAGATCTATATACAATGTAAATCACTGCATGGCAGCACACACAGGATTGGAGCTTCATTACAACAGCAATAATGGATTCCAGGATTGTCTGATTTGATATTGAATTTGGACCACGTATAACTGACTGTGCATGCTCTGCTGTCCTTGGGATTCTCTCCATACAACAGCATGTTTGATCATAAATACAGAACATGTTAAATATCTGAATATCTGTGTTGGATTTTTGACCCACAGCTCATTTCAATACAATCATCCAACACTTTAAACCACTGAGGAGTAACTTTAAATGTTAACACATCCCTCGCATGGAGCTCTTTCTATGAGCCGGATCAACCTCTAACCTCCAGAAACATGAGTCAGCAGAAGTATCAGGCAAAACAAAATCCTAACGTGTGATTTATCCCGTCCTTTTCTCAATCTTCTGACTGGACGAGGATTCACAAACAGCTCACTCATCAAATGTTTGTCCTTGGCTGTGTGATGTTGCACGACTGCCCGTCTTCCCCGGGGCTAAAAATGTCCAATTTAATAAAAATAAATTAATTTCTTCTGACGTTAGTGGAGGCATGGCTTATTTCAGGAAAAGCAATCATCTCTGCTGTGAAAGCTTTGCTTACAAACAGCCTTATAATAAGAGATAATCATATAAGATAATGATATAAAACAGACATCAGAGAGAGGAGGGAGAA